>NC_091252.1:76900984-77204015 GCF_042477335.2 Ovis canadensis
AACTTTTTGAGGGAGGCAGAGAGTCAACCTTAGTTCCAGTGATTCCTCTTTCCTTTCTAGTGTTAAATCTGTCTCCTAAAAAAAAAAAATAAATAAAAGTAGAGATCCTGAATATTGGCTAAAAAAAATGTACTTCAGGAAAGGAAAATTAAAACAAACTGCAACAAATACAAGTAAGGAATTATGTCAAATCTATACTTCAAGACTAAGTAATCCTTGAGGACATCACAGAAATTAGTCTAACCAAGTATCTTTATCTTAATATTAATCACTAATCTGTTGGTTTTCCACAACCAGAGATCCCACTCATACTAGCAGTAATAACAGAAAATTTATTGCCTCATGGAATTTAATATAGGTTAGAATTCCTGAATTTGGGATAATATGTACCAGGAATGTTCCTGGATCTCAGAAACATCTAAAACTAGAACTTGAACCCCCACACTACACTTGTTTCTTTCTTGTTCCATTTCTTTACTCTCTTTTTTCTCATTACAAACTGGTCTCCCAGGAAAGATTGATACATCTAGAAACAATCATGGCTACAATTTTGCCCTCCACTACTTCCCTCCCCGGCATCCCTATTTGTGACTTGGTGGGGTCCTAGTAGGTGTGAGCAGTTCCTATGAAGAGAATGGAGGGGGTGCTACATGGAGAAGACAACAAGTATTTTCTGCAGTGTTCATAAATTAAAAATACTTTATGGAAAAGGACGAACTAAACAGTTAAAAAGTTGAAACTAATAGTAAGACACATATTTTTTCACTCTTGAATAGTGTGAAGATGGAAAAACATCAATGGAAATGGGAGTTTTTATATTTTTCCCTTACTGTCTTACTAACTATCCTCAGGGAAACATATTAATTTCTGAATTAGAGAATAATCTTTTAAACTGAAAGCATAAACTAATTTAAAACACTAGAACATAAAATCATGTACATCTTTAAAAAAGAAAGTCAAGGATCTTGTTACAAAGCCTTACAAAGTCAAGGATGTTGTTCATTTAAGAAAAAACAAGAATGTGGAAGCATGTGCTTTGCCCTCAGACAAAGCACAACATGCAAATAAAATGGTGTCACCATTAAACTTGATTTCTGTAAAAGTGACTCAATGATGATGAGAAAGTATTCACAAAATAGTGCAAATTTTTCTGCCTAAAAAGATAACTGGGATCTGGGTAGATCCCTACTAATTTGGATCCCTACTAATTTAGAAAAAGTGACAGTATTATCTTGATATTGTAACAGATGAGAAAGCATAGAGGGCTCAGTGTCCCTAAGAAAATAATTGTGAATCACTTCTCGAGGTTCTGCAAGAAAAGGTAAATAGTGAGGTTCTGGCATCCCAGTTATTTTATTGGCAATTATAGACAATTCTGTCATAATTGTATTGATTGTATTCCCGTAATGCATTAAATGTACCCTTGGGTTTGAATGAGCTAGTTACTCTAATTCTTGCTTTATTCATATTAGAACATTCATAATTTATTCAACCAATACTTCTCAGTATAATATAATCACATTAAAAACACATGGAATTTGAAGATTATAAAGGACCTTAAGTGTTCAACTTTTCCTGCCAAGGGAGAAATAACTTTTATTCCTGAAAGATGGACATGGCTAACATATGGCATTGCATACTTTTTGAAGCATCTTATTACACCGTTAAGCACTTCTAATTTCTGGCAAATCTTCTAACATAGAGCTGAAAATTGCCTTCTTGAAACTTTCACTTATTGGTTTAGTCATATTTCTATCCTCTGGAGAGAAACAAAATTTGAACATTCTTCTATATATTAGAGTATTCCAAATATTTGCAAACAATTATTATAACCTGTTAAGCAGTCTCTTCTCCACACCAAATGGTCCCAATTCCCTTAGCAAATGCTGAGTTGGTTTAAAAAATATCCCCTACAATCTCGGAGGCTCCCTTTTCCTAATGATTAAACCACTAAGCTAAACAATAAAGCAAAAACGTGCATTTAGTACAAAACCGAGTTTCTTTTTCATACTGATTAATATAACAATATTATTCAAGCTATAAAATATATCATCCGATTTTCTTTCGCTGTCTCAAAATCATTACTTTCTGGAAGTATCAAGTTAAGTTAATCAATATATATTTACAATCCTAATATTTTCCATATGTTTTTGCATAAAAATAACTGTCATGTTTCTGAAGAAGAATTGCCTTAATTTCAGGATTTCTATTCATATATAACTGTGGTCTAGGCAGACTGATTCCACTTATTATAACCATTTTGAACCCTAAATCTGCTATTCATACATTAGCTAACTCACCTACCATTATCATCATGGTTCCATTATAACATTTTTTTTGAGTGGTCATTAATTATTAGATACATTATACCTTAATAGTTGCTAATCATAGGATGTTAATGCCTTTCATAGGAATTATAGTTTGGAGGGTATGAAAATGATTTGATATCTAATTGTAATGAATCTTCACAAATCTCAGCATTCAATTAATTTGCTATAAAAATTTCTTACAGTCACACATATTTTAGTAGAGTAACTATATACTGTATACCCCACGTCCAAGGTAAAGAGCAGCAGCTGCACTTTGCTGGAGCAGCCATGAAGAGATACCCCACATCCAAGGTGAGAGAAACCCAGGTAAGATGGTAGGTGTTGCAAGAGGCCATCAGAGGGAAGACACACTGAAACCATAATCACAGAAAACTAGTCAGTCTAATAACACAGACCAAAGCCTTGTCTAACTCAATGAAAGATGGGCGGGTCATGGTGGAGAGGTCTGACAGAATGTGGTCCACTGGAGAAGGGAATGGAAAACCACTTCAGTATTATTGCCTTGAGAACCCCATGAAGAGTATGAAAAGACAGAATGATAGGATACTGAAAGAGGAACTCCCCAGATCAGTAGGCGCCCAATATGCTACTGGAAATCAGTGGAGAAATAACTCCAGAAAGAATGAAGGGTTGGAGCCAAAGCGAAAACAATACCCAGCTGTGGATGTGACTGGCGATAGAAGCAAGGTCAGATGCTGTAAAGAGCAATATTGCATAGGAACCTGGAATGTCAGGTCCATGAATCAAGGCAAATTGGAAGTGGTCAAACAGGAGATGGCAAGAGTGACCATCAACATTCTAGGAATCAGCGAACTAAAATGAACTGGAATGGGTGAACTTAACTCAGATGACCATTATATCTACTACTGGGGGCAGGAATCCCTTAGAAAAAAGGGAGTAGCCATCATGGTCAACAAAAGGGTCCAAAATGCAGTACTTGGATGCAATCTCAAAAATGCCAGAATGAACCCTGTTCATTTCCAAGGCAAACCATTCAATATAACCGTAATCCAAGTCTATGCCCCAACCAGTAACACTGAAGAAGCTGAAGTTGAATGGTTCTATGAAGACATACAAGACCTTTTAGAACTAACACCCAAAAAAGATGTCCTTTTCATTATAGGGGACTGGAATGCAAAAGTAGGATGTCAAGAAACACCTGGAGTAATAGGCAAATTTGGCCTTGGAATACTGAATGAAGCAGGGCAAAGGCTAATAGATTTTTGCCAAGAAAATGCACTGGTCATAGTAAACACCCTCTTCCAACAACACAAGAGAAGACTCTACACATGGACATCACCAGATGGTCAACACCAAAATCAGATTGATTATATTCTTTGCAGCCAAAGATGGAAAAGCTCTATATAGTCAGCAAAAACAAGACTGGGAGCTGACTGTGGCTCAGATCATGAACTCCTTATTGACAAATTCAGACTTAAATTGAAGAAAATAGGAAAACCACTAGACCATTCAGATATGATCTAAATCAAATCCCTTATGATTATACAGTGGAAGTGAGAAATAGATTTAAGGGACTAGATCTGATACATAGAGTTCCTGATGAACTATGGAATGAGGTTCCCAACACTGTACAGGAGACAGGGATCAAGACCATCCCCATGGAAAAGAAATGCAAAAAAGCAAAATGGCTGTTTAGGGAGGTCTTACAAATAACTGTGAAAAGAAGAAAAGAGAAAAGCAAAGGAGAAAAGGAAAGATATAAGGATCTGAATGCAGAGTTCCAAAGAATAGCAAGGAGAGATAAGAAAGCCTTCCTTAGTGATCAGTGCAAAGAAATAGATGAAAACAACAGAATGGGAAAGACTAGAGATCTCCTCAAGAAAATTAGAGATACCAAGTGAATATTTCATGCAAAGATGGGCTCGATAAAGGACAGAAATGGTATGGACCTAACAGAAGCAGAAGATACTATGAAGAGGTGGCAAGAATACACAGAAGAACTGTACAAAAAAATCTTCATGTCCCAGATAATCACGATGGTGTGATCACTCACCTAGAGCCAGACATCCTGGAATGTGAAGTCAAGTAGGCTTTAGAAAGCATCGCTACAAACAAAGCTAGTAGAGGTGATGGAATGCCAGTTGAGCTATTTCAAATCCTGAAAGATGATGCTGTGAAAATGCTGCACTCAATATGCCAGCAAATTTGGAAAACTCAGCAGTGGCCACAGCACTGGAAAAGGTCAGTTTTCATTCCAATCCCAAAGAAAGGCAATGCCAAAGAATGCTCAAACTACCACACAATTGCACTCATCTCACATGCTAGTAAAGCAATGCTCAAAATTCTCCAAGATAGGCTTCAGCAATACTTGAACTGTGAACTTCCTGATGTTCAAGCCGGTTTTAGAAAAGGCAGAGGAATCAGAGATCAAATGCCAACATCTGCTGGATCATGGAAAAAGCAAAAGAGTTCCAGAAAAACATCTACTTCTGCTTTATTGACTATGCCAAAGCTTTTGACTGTGTGGATCACAATAAACTGCGGAATATTCTGAAAGAGATGGGAATACCAGACCACCTGATCTGCCTCTTGAGAAATCTGTATGCAGGTCAAGAAGCAACAGTTAGAACTGGATATGGAAGAACAGACTGGTTCCAAATAGGAAAAGGAGTTTGTCAAGGCTGTATATTGTCACCCGGCTTATTTAACTTATATGCAGAGTACATCATGAGAAATGCTGGGCTGGAAGAAGCACAAGCTGGAATCAAGATTGCTGGGAGAAATATCAATAACCTCAGATATGCAGATGACACCACCATTATGGCAGAATGTGAAGAGGAACTAAAAAGCCTCTTGATGAAAGTGAAAGAGGAGAGTGGAAAAGTTGGCTTAAAGCTCAACATTCAGAAAATGAAGATCATTGCATTTCGTCCCATCACTTCATGGCAAATAGATGGGGAAACAGTGGAAACAGAGCCAGACTTTATATTTTTGGCTCCCAAATCACTGCAGATGGTGACTGCAGCCATGAAATTAAAAGACGCTTACTCCTTGAAAGAAAAGTTATGACCAACCTAGATAGCATATTGAAAAGCAGAGACATTACATTGCCAACAAAGTTCCATCTAGTCAAGCCTATGGTTTCTCCAGTGGTCATGTATGGATGTGAAAGTTGGACTATGAAGAAAGCTGAATGCTGAAGAATTGATGGTTTTGAACTGTGGTATTGGAGAAGACTCTTGAGAGTCCCTTGGACTGCAAGGAGATCCAACCAGTCCATTCTAAAGGAGATCAGTCCTGGGTGTTCTTTGGAAGGACTGATGCTAAAGCTGAAACTCCAATACTTTGGCCACCTCATGCCACTCTGATCCTGGGAGGGATTGGGGGCAGGAGGAGAAGGGGACGACAGAGGATGAGATGGTTGGATGGCATCACCGACTCAATGGACGTGAGTTTGAGTGAACTCCGGGAGTTGGTAATGGACAGGGAGGCCTGCCGTGCTGCAATTCATGGGGTAGCAAAGAGTCTGACACGACTGAGCTATTGAACTATATATTTAGTTGTTGGAACTAGGGTAAAGATTGAAAAAGTTTTATTAATGATACAAAACAAAAGCCAAAAACCCCAGGGGGGATTCCCTGGCTTTCGAATGGTTAGGACTAGGGCTTTTCCTGCCAGAGTCCGGTATTAGATCTCAGGGTTAGGGAACTAAGATCCCACATGCCAGGTGGTGTGGCCAAACAAACAAAAATTATACTTACTAGCATGCAGAAAGTGGCAGTGCAGTGTTCATACTAAATGGTCATCCTACATTTAAGAAAAATTCTACAACAAATTTCTCTCTGAAGTTTTAACACTTTAGCATTCAGACGTGGTATATTTAATGGTACCCTTTATAATTATGCAAAATATAAACCTATCAATAGGGAAAACTATGCTTTTTCGTAGGGTAATTTTTTATAGAATGTATGTTACAATATATTAGCCAAAACTTTTTAGAAATGTAGTTTTGATAGATTATGTGTTTGATCATATGTATATGATGCATCTGAAATTTCATAAATTTTTTTCTAAAAATGACTTTGTCATATTCTACCAATTTGTAATTTTAATATGCATAATAAAAATATTTAAATTGAGCCAACTGAAATAAGATTGTATCAATTCTATCACTTGATTATATATAACAATTTTTGTGATGTTTAAAATTGGTGTTAAGTCTCAGAAACTGTTTCACCAGATAGAGCACAGGTAGCATATTTCTATTTCCTTTCAGGTTTTTGTGTTTTTCAGGATAGCCCTGTTATGCTGCAGTAATTAATACCATCTGATCTTGATTATTTAACTTCAGTGTTTTATTTCACTATAGGCCCACTTAAGATCAGAAGGGTCTCTCTTCTTCATGATTATTTAGAGAACAGGCTTCCCTGATTACCTGTACTGGTAAGGTGATCACTTAGATCGTTTACAATGTCATTGTAAACCATGTTTACAGTGCCATTGTTTACCATAACAATTAAGTGCCTCCACTTGCAAGTGACATATGACAGTTTCATTTGTATTGTGTTGGCCAATTCAAGGCATTTGCCAGCTCCAAGGGATGTGCAATCCTCTCCTGTGCCTAAACAGGGAACCGCAATATTTGTGATTAACTTAATAAATTCCTACAGCCCCTTTTCATTAACAGCATATTGATAACTCTTTAAAAATACTTGCAAACACATTGGTAATGGTAGTCAAGTATTCTTTCATTTTCTGGGTTAGATCACAGCGTATGAAATTAGTTTTAAAAGCATACATTTCATAACACAGAGTTAAATCAATTGGTACAAATAATGTTTTGACATCATAACTATCTTATGAAGAATTTATAAACAATCATTTTTACTATAAGGTAGAGCCCCTAGAGTTTCACAAACATGGAAGTAATCAATATTAGATATATTCTAAAAGTAATTCTGGGAAATAAACAGCTATTTAAAATCAATATAAATACTGACAAAGAAAAAAAGCAGTGAAGGGACTCAATAGAAATGCTGGACCCCTTTCCAAGATTTTATTAAATATTATGGGCTACTCGCAGTTGTAGAATACAAGGAAATTATGTTTTATCATTGAAATATGTGTTCAGGATCTCATCAACCTATATCAGTTGCTAATACTATCGGCACTTTGAAATACTGCCAATGTAATTAATTGGCTGTTGAGTTTTCCATACATTCTTTTTTTTTTTTTTTTTTTTCACTTTTTATTTTTTTATTTTTTTTTAACAGCCTCATCAGTAACTTTTATTTTTTTTTTTTAATTTTTAGTTTTTTATTTTTTAAATTTTAAAATCTTTAATTCTTACATGCATTCCCAAACATGAACCCCCCTCCCACCTCCCTCCCCTGAACATCTTTCTGGGTCATCCCCATGCACCAGCCCCAAGCATGCTGCATCCTGCGTCAGACATAGACTGGCGATTCAATTCACATGATAGTATACATGTTAGAATGTCATTCTCCCAAATCATCCCACCCTCTCCCTCTCCCTCTGAGTCCAAAAGTCCATTATACACATCTGTGTCTCTTTCCCTGTCTTGCATACAGGGTCATCATTCTTAACCAACTTTATTCCTAAAAGCAGGAAGGGACACACATATGTTCATAATCCAGATTTCTTAAAAATATGTGCTGTTAATGGCAAAGAGACATTTCCTCTTTGTTTCTTAGGCTTAATTTTTTGGCTACTTTTGATGTGTATATTACATATATTATTTTTTTTTCTTTCTTAAGTGAAATATCAATGAAAATTAACCTCACATAGTTTCTGTTGAAAATACTTTTATTCATTTGTTCAAGCTTTATCACCAGTCTCTATTGCATGAGTGTTTATGTTTGTCTGAGCATGTAGTGTATCTACCAGCACCAGGCCTCAAGGATGAAAAGTGATAGAAACAGAAATGAATAAAGATGAATCCATGAGGAAAAAAGGCAATGACTAAGTAAAACTGACCTATGTGAAGGAGAAATTAGAATGCTTCTCCTTGGATTTAATAAGTAACCATGTCTCCCAAATAATATTTGGATAAGTATCAATCATATTTTCATCTTATATGTTTTTGTTAACATAAAAATTACATTTCTACTTTTGTCAGCAACAGAAGACAGAATATGTAATTAAAAGTATATTACCTACACACATAAAAGATAATTTGGTATAGGAACCCCAGCTTTGAATTTACTTTTAAAGCACAATGCTGGATTTTAAATAAAATGAATTTTAGTATTTCAGCTCAGCTGCCAGAAAAAGTATCTTCAAACAAGTGCAAATAATATATACAGTATTGTTTTATTAGCACTTTTTTTTTTTTTTTGCCATGAGGCATAAGAGTGAGCTAATATAAACATGGGAAAGAAATTACATTCGGGATAAGCAAAACTGCCAGGGAAAAAACTGCGCTGAAGATCTATCACAGCTATTTTGAAGCTCATGTTTTCTAAATGTTTTTGCTTAGAAATAGAATTCAATGTTATTCATTTCTTTTTTCTGTGCTATATAGACAAAATTTGTAACTGGTGAGAAGTGGCTTGGTAATGCATAGGAGTTTAAATGACATAGGAAAGTGAAACATAAAAGTATTTTGCTATTCCTTTCACTATCATAAGGCTTTCCATACATCATGATTAGTGAAACTAAATAAAACAGAATCTCTACTGAGAGATGTCCTTTCCCCGAGATTATACCTGACATCCAGGTATTTGTATATTTGCCCAGTATTGTGGAATATAGAATTAGGGCTTAGTTGTTTAGAAATTCATAGGTCAGTTGTCTGCATTTCCTTTACCTGTTTGCCTCTTTGTTTTTAAATTACTGACGGTGCCCTGTACACTAAAAATCTTTTTCTCTTTTTCCATCTTTGTACTGCTACCAACCTTTCATTCTGTATTGTACTTCCTTAAACAGAAACCTGAAGATCAACCTAGATCTCTCCACCCCATTCCTTTATCCACTGATTCAAACCAATCTCTTCAAACTCTTCCCAATCTCAATTTATGTTTGGTCTAATTTACACTAGAATCATTTTTC
This sequence comes from Ovis canadensis, assembly GCF_042477335.2. Classification (NCBI taxonomy): domain Eukaryota; kingdom Metazoa; phylum Chordata; class Mammalia; order Artiodactyla; family Bovidae; genus Ovis; species Ovis canadensis. The sequence goes on from NC_091252.1 coordinate 76,910,347, forward strand.
ATATGAAATGCTAGTGGACTAGAGTTTTTGTTTTGGATCTCATCTGCTCTATCTTCTCATATGTCCCAGCCTTCAAGAATTAAAAGGCTCTAACATTGCTTCCCTTACCTAATGATTGTACAACATAAGGTGGGCAAGAAATACATTTTACATACCTTATCTCACAGGTTCTTCCAGTAACTCTATGTGGTACAGAACAGAGTATCTGTTATACAGAATTAAGAAAATATTGAACTTAATTCTTCAGTGGTATTTAAGATCAGCTATCATGACTCCCATCTTGAAATGCTGTGTGTTGGCCTCAGCTTCCATGGCAGAGCTCTTTTTTTTTTTTCCTAGAGCCTGTTTCCTTTCAGTCTCCTTTGTGGACTCATTATATCTAAGAGGACATTTAATATTCAAAATCCTCAAGCCTGCCCCAAGGTCATTTTGTTTTATTCCTATCATTATCTCTCTAGTCCATTTCACCACCTGGAGAATTTCATAATTCTCCTTGGGGCCTTAGATATTTATTTTGAGTTGTTGTTGTTCACTCATGTCAAACTCTTTGTAGCTCCATGGACTGCAGCATGCCAGGCTTCTCTGTCCTTCACAATCTCTCGGAGTTTGCTCAAACTCATGTCCATCAAGTTGGTGATGCCATTCAACCGTCTCATCCTCTGTCATCCCCCTCTCTTCCTGTTCTCAATCTTTCCCAGTATCAAGGACTTTTCCAATGAATCAGCTGTTTGCATCAGGTGGCCAAAGTATAGGAGCTTCAGCTTCAACATCGGTCCTTCCAATGAATATTCAAGGTTGATTTCCTTTAGGACTGACAGGTTTGATCTTCTTGCTGCCCAAAGGGCTCTCAAGAGTCTTCTCCACCAAATGTTCTGGGGCATCTCAAATTGTATATTGAAAGTTAAACATTTTCTTCCTTTCAAACCTTATTCTCCTCTGGTATTCCTTTTACTAGAAATGTCAAAAGCATCTTTCTAGGTATGCAAGCCAAAAACATTAAAGTCATCCTTTATAAATCTCTGTTTATTACTACCCACCCCAAACAAGTTTCAACTATATCTTTGACCAACATCTATTCTTCATTTTCACCATTACTGTCTTATACCAACCTTGAAAATATCTTTATCCTGAATAAATGCTTTTTTTATCCTTATTTTTTAATTGTATATATCCCTGGACAAGGTTTATCCACTGAAATTGATACTCTGTATGAAGAGTTTTCTCTCAAGGCATTTGAATATCTTTAGCACTAGGGACCACAATAATGTAGTGTCTGACTCTTTGAGACCCTATGGACTGTAGCCTGTCAGGCTCCTCTGTCCATGGGATTCTCCAGGCAAAAATACTGGAGTGGACTGCCATGCCTCCTCCAGGGAATCTTCCTGACTCAGGGACCACGAAGTGATGTGTGTCACTTCTGTCTCCTGCACTGACAGCGGGTTCTTTACCTCTAGCACCACCTGGGGACCCCAACCACAACAACTGGCACAGCAATAAACGCAGAAGGAAATACAGGACAAATTTCAGAAATTTTATGAACATAGGAAGATAAAATTTGGAATTGAGAGCTGTCATGGCAGCCAGCATTCTTTCTACTCTTTTAATCTTTCTGGAATATCTTTAACGAGAATCTCTGGCTCACAGCATAGTGTTGGATTTTTTGTTAGGCAAAGTTAGATTTTTTTCATTGCAACAGTTGATTTGACAAAATAAATATATTCGACTGAAATTGTATCAGAGAGAGTACAAAAAAGGAGCAGAGAGAGAGGGAGAAAGGAGCAAAGACAAAGGGAGAGAAAATTTTACAGTGTGATTTGATCACTTTATTTCTCTCATCTCATCCTTTTGTCAAAATGATTATTTTTGTACAGAACGCTGATAAAATATTCCCATTCTCATCCTCTTCCGTTCGTCCTACCATACCTATTCTCTCTTCCTCTTGTCCTCCTTCATTTCCTTTTCCTTCTTTTGGTGTATCTAACACTTCCCTCGGAGAAGGCAATGGCAACCCACTCCAGTACTCTTGCTTGGAAAATCCCATGGACAGAGGAGCCTGGTAGGCTGCAGTCCATGAGGTCACTAAGAGTCGGACACGACTGAGCAACTTCACTTTCACTTTTCACTTTCCACTTTCATGCATTGGAGAAGTAAATGGCAACCCACACCAGTGTTCTTGCCTGGAGAATCCCAGGGATGGGGGAGCCTGGTGGGCTGCTGTCTATGGGGTCACACAGAGTCGGACACGACTGAAGTGACTTAGCAGCAGCAGCAGCAACACTTCCCTACTTCAACCATTATGAGCATATTATATCTGCTTCCTCATTTATCCTCGGCATTAATTTGAGCAAACATTTTTTTCTTTCAGTAAACAAAGGAAATCATCAAGTTTATTTTTATGCTCTCTTGTCACACTAACAATTATGTTATCCTATGTCTGTATTATGAAAATATATCATCATAACACACTACAACATCTTCCTTAAGCCTGTCAATTAGACTGAGTTGTAAAAATAAATTTATATTCATTGTTCAACACTATCCTTATGCTAATAATTATCTATTCATTTTTACCTGTCTAAAGCTCACCCATTATTTGATTTATGAAAAGGGGCTCATGAGAACAACATCCTGAAGATCTTACATGTGTAGTAGTTTGTCTATAGCCATTACGCTTGAAAGTCAATTTGCCTGGATACAAAATCATAACTAAATTAACTGGCTTTCTATGTGCAGGCTAAATGTTACTCTATTATCTTTTAGAATACAGTGTTGTTATACAAATAAATATCTGATAGTAATTTGATACTCTTCCTCTTACAAAAGAGTATGCCTTTTTTGACCTCTGAAGTTTTATTTCAAAGCTTAACAGTATTACTAGAATATGTCTTGACTGGCCTAGAATTTTTTTTTTCTAGTTATGCACTGTGACATCCTCATATATAGCTCAAGTTATGTTTTATTTCAGAGTGTACACATTAATTAAAAAATTTAGTATTTGTTCTGTCCCAGTTCGTTGATTTTTCTCCTATAAAGACTACAGTTGTATATATGTTAGACGTTTGTTGCTTAATTTTTTTAACCAACTCCTTTTCAAGTATGGAAGTTCTTATCTCTACATATATCCTCTTTTTAAAATTTTTTCACCTTTCTATCATTCATTTATTTTATGACATTATTTGTTATTTTTTTATTTACCTTTTGTGTTTTCTAGGTTAATATTCAATATCAAAATAAGTATATTTATCATTTATAATCTTTTCCTGCATAGTATCAGCTCTCTTTTTAAGTTTTTCTTTAAAATATATATATATATGTCTGAATTTTTCAAGTTACAGTGTATATTGTTTTATCTATACCTCATTACATTCTAAAATTACATGCTCCTTTTTGTAATTATAGCTAAATTTTATAGATGCTTTCTAGATATATGTTTCCAGTAAATGGCATTTGTTGCCTCTTATCCTGCTCATTAATTTTCTGCATCTTATAATAAATGTCTCTGCTCTTTCCTTTGACCAGTGTTCTTGTACTTTTCAATAAAACTTCTCTGAACAATTTCTTCTCAGTGCTAGTTTTTAATTCTAGAAAGGGGCTTTATTTGATTAATTTGAGAGTTTCTTCAACATTCTGGCATCTTTTGATCTTTCCACAGTCCTTTTGTCTTTGCCTGTGAATGGGAGATTGATAAACTCTTGCTTAGTTTTGGCTGTGTTCCCAGATTATTCCATTGAGATTTCCATTCAAGTTGTGACTCCTTAGTTTGATAGGGACCACTTACATTTTAGAGGATTTTTTTTTCCTACATTCTACAAATGTAGAAATCTCTTGGCCTTTTTTCCTGTTCCTCACAAATAATAATTGTTGCTACACAGGTCTTTTATCTTTTGATGAATACTTTTCACTCACTTTTTTGTTTGCTTGTATCTTGTCTGTAGGTATATCTCAGTATGTCAGGCAAATTTCTGTCTCTAGCAGAGGTGTTCATAGAGATCCAAATACTATATCTCCTTGCCTGCCTAGCCAACTGGAATTTATCTCAGTACTAAAAGATGAATGGTAAATTCCCAAACAAAGAATCTTAGAATGCAAATTGATAAGCATTTTAAACATAGAATTTCACAAATTAGGTGAGATAAGAGGTTGCATATTATATTCAAAAATCAACTATTTGTCTAGAAAAAGGATTATGTGTTATTTATATATTTAAGGCAAAATTAAAAATGCTTTTGCAGCTGGATGTGAGGGCTCTGATTTTAATATATTGCTATTATTAATATTTATTATATTCCTTTTTCTCATTGTATTTTTTTCAGTTATTGTTGTAAAGCTTCCCTGCTGCTTTTTTTAGCACTAGATAGTGACAGATGTTTAATGAATGTTGAAAGTGTTTTTATTCAATGCCATAAGCTTTTCAGAAGAAAGGCAATATGTAAATTTAAATCATAAATAACTGGAGTGAGAATCAAGATACTTTCTCAAAGGAATTCATAACTAGCATCCTAAAAAGAGATAAAATATAATAGCCTAAGATTTAAAGGATTATGGAATTGAAGAGTGCATAATTCCAAACTGCTTCATTATTTTCAGGAAAAAGTTTCATTTTTTCACTAGCGTGTCTACCTAGACAAAAAAGAAAGTGACTATAACGCATATTAGGTAAATGGCTCTGCCAAGAATTACTGTATAACTAGAAAACGTCTTCTAAAGGAGAGAAATAAGTGCAGTTGAACACTGGTTATCTTCCAAAATCATCAACATTATGGGAAAATTGGTTAAGTAAATCATGACTCATCCTTCTAATGGAACATTGCTTTTACAATGATAGTTTTAAAAATTTAATACAATGAAATATGTTCATGCTAAATTGTGTTTATGTATGTATTTATATTTTGTCAGGGGATGCTTACTCCCATATATTTTTCTTTCCAAATGGACAGTGTTTCATTGGTGAAGCAGTCCTGACCTATGTCTATCATTTTAATCATTGTCTCCTCAAGGTGCATGGAGAATTTTAATATTATTGATTTATTTGAGAAGACTCAATCATTTATAAGCACCTCAGTTCAGTTCAATTCAGTTGCTCAGTCATGTCGGACTCTTTGCAATCCCATGGATTGCAGCACGTCAGGCGTCCCTGTCCATCACCAACTCCTGAAGTTTACTCAAACTCATGTCCATTGAGTCAGTGATGCCATCCAACCATCTCATCCTCTGATGTCCCCTTCTCCCCCCGCCCTCAGTCTTTCGCAGCATCAGGGTCTTTTCCAGTGGGTCAGTTCTTTGCATCAGGTGGCCAAAGTATTGGCCTAAGTTCTGAAATTTTATTTTTGGGGGACCATGGATTTTACCTGAAGCAGGCGTTCATTCTTATATCAGATGATCAATATTAGCAGGGCACATCCTCTGCCTCAAAACTGCTGGTGAACAGGGAGATAATTCTAACTGTGGGATTCAGTTAGCAGACAAATTTGGCTTGCAGAACAGGTAACTTAAACCTTATTGATAATATTATTTTTCTTTTTTTCTTTTCCTTTTTTTCACAAAAAAAAAAAATCACAAAGGGGGCTTCCCTGGTGGCACTAGTGGTAAAGAATCTGCCTGCCAATGCAGGAGACAGACACAAGAGACATGGGTTTTATCCCTGGATTGGGAAGATTCCACTAGAGGAGGGCACAGCAACCCACTCCAGTGGTTCTTGCCTAGAGAATCCCATGGACAGAGGAGCCTGCCAGGCTATGGTCAGTAGGGTCACAAGAGTTGAACACTACTGAAAAAACTTAGCATGCATGCATATACATAAAGGAGGGTACTATTTAACAGGTCACCATAAAATAATTTTCTTGGTTCGTCTCCTGCTGCTGCTGCTGCTGCTGCTAAGTCGCTGCAGTCATGCCTGACCCTGTGTGACCCCATAGCCCACAGCCTGCCAGGCTCTCCCATCCCTGGGATTCTCCAGGCAAGAAAACAGGAGTGGGTTGCCGTTGCCTTCTCCTCTTGGTTCATCTAATGGTTCACAAAAACTTAAACCTAAATGTCCATTGACAGATGAAGGTATAAGGAAAACATGGTACATACATAATGGCATATGCAGTTCAGTTCAGTTCAGTTCAATCGCTCAGTTGTGTCTGACTCTTTGCGACCCTATGAATCGCAGCACGCCAGGCCGCCCTGTCCATCACCAACTCCCAGAGTTCACTCAGACTCACGTCCATCGAGTCAGTGATGCCATCTAGCCATCTCATCCTCTGTCGTCCTCTTCTCCTCCTGCCCCCAATCCCTCCCAGCATCAGAGTCTTTTCCAATGAATGAGTCAACTCTTTGCATTAGGTGGCCAAAGTACTGGAGTTTCAGCTTGAGCATCATTCCTTCCAAAGAAATCCCAGGGCTGATCTTCAGAATGGACAGGTTGGATCTCCTTGCAGTCGAAGGGACTCTCAAGAGTCTTCTCCAACACCACAGTTCAAAAGCATCAGTTCTTTGGCGCTCAGCCTTCTTCACAGGCCAACTCTCACATCCATACATGACTCCTGGAAAAACCATAGCCTTGACTAGACGGGCCTTTATTGGCAAAGTAATGTCTCTGCTTTTGAATATGCTACCTAGGTTGGTCATAACTTTTCTTCCAAGGAGTAAGCGTCTTTTAATTTCATGGCTGCAATCACCATCTGCAGTGATTTTGGAGCCCCCAAAAATAAAGTCTGACGCTGTTTCCACTGTTTCCCCATCTATTTATTACTCAGTCTTTAAAAAAAAAAAGGAAGAAATAATCTCATTTGGAGCAACATGGATGAACCTAGACATTGTCATACTGAGTGAAGTCAGTCAGACACATAAAGACAAATATATGATATCACTTACATGGGGAATCTAAAATTAAAAATGGTACAGAGGAATTATTTACAAAATAGAAATAAAGTCACAGATTAAAAAAAAAAACACAAACATGGCTATTGGGGAGAAGGAAGGGAAGGAAAAATTGGGAGATTGGGACTGACATATATGCACCAGTTTGCACAAAATAACTAATAGGGCCTACCTTATAGCATAGGGCACTGCACTTGGTACTCTATAATGACCTATGTGAGAAAAGAATCTAAAACTCAGTGGATATATGTATATGTATAACTGATTCACTTTGCTGTACAGCAGAAACTAACACAAATTGTAAAAAGACTCAAAGTCAAGTATCTGAAAACAAGTTGAGAAAATTTATATTTCAAATAACCCTGTAATTTCAGTTTACGAGACTCATGTGATTCCCACTGTTCAAGAAAATACGAGCTATTGCTCAATTGTTTTGAATATTAATCCATCATGTCATCAAAGTATAGTATGGATGACAACTGTGGATACAGAGTTAAAATTTTTAACTCCTAATGGATGTTTAAGGTAGTAATATATAATTTAGTTTTTTTATTAATTGGAACATGAATCTTCATGACCTAGATTTAGAAAAAAAAAAATGATTCTAAAAATCCTAGCAGATTAAATAGTGGTATATTTAAAAGAGTTAGACTTATAGCTGAAATGATTATGAGTCCACGTTTTCAGAATTAGCAAAACTCAATCGTAATTTAACAACGGCATGAACAAATGAACACTAGCCAAATATGTCTACTACTTGACTTTTAAAGGGAGCTGCTATAAGAAAGAAAATTTCATCTACTCCATGCAGGTGTGGACTACTCAGATGTCTCCTCAACCTTAATTATATACTACTAAAACTACTTCCCTGGTGGCTCAGACTGTAAAGCGTCTGCCTGCAATACGGGAGATCCGGGTTCGATTCCTGGGTTGGGAAGATCCCTTGGAGAAAGAAATGGCAATCCACTCCAGCACTCTTGCCTGGAAAATCCCATGGACGGAGGAGCCTGATAGGCTACAGTCTATGGGGTCGCAAAGAGTCAGACACGACTGAGCGACTTCACTTCTTCACTTCAAAACACTACTGGAGTGGGCTGCCATTTGCTACTCCCAGGGATCTTCCTGACCCAGGGATTGAACCTGTGTCTTTTGTGTCTCCTGCATTAGCAGGTGGATTCTTTACCACTAGCATCATCGTAATAACACTGATAATAATACATATTTTTCAAAATTACAATATTATCAGCATATCTGTGAATGCAGAGTTTTTGTTTACTTTTTTTGTCAGTGATACTTACAGGACTGTAAAATTTCCATTAATTTTTCTTTTTCCTGTATAAGAAAAATTAGACATCTTAACTATAGAGTCTTTATTTCTGGTAATTTACAAGAGTAGGCAAATAAGGATAAAAATTAGTAATTGTTTTAATTTATATTCTTTTTTAGCTGTAGGGGAAATTTTTGGTTTTTTAGCCTATGATTTCTCAATAGTGGTTCACCTTAAATTGGATGGAAAAGAAAAGGCACACTGCAACATCTCAAGTCTATGTTTGGTATAATACAATACAATTTCTAAAGTATTGCACCATGATTTAGAAAAGACAAAATTTTCATAGATCTAAAATTGTGACTTTCCAATCAGTCAAGATTTGGTTTCACTCAACATGACTTTTTCTTTGAAAAGTCATTTCCCTTTATTGAGAGTATATGGTTATAAATTGAAGACAATAACATTGTATTGGGAGGCATACATTAGGAATAATCTTTATTTTACTGTCAAAAGTGACTTTTGTTTTTCTTGTCACACCCTGTCTTGGTGTTGAGAACTTGGAAGTGACTTTTAGTAAATTTAAAGCAGTCACTTCCTTCATCTTAACTTCTATTTCACTACCTTTACTGAGTATTATCTTTTGTCATCTGAAAAATACAATAGTAGCCTAATATTCAAACTTCCACATTATAGCATTACCCTTAATGGCATTTTCCTATTATCCTAAATCAATGGACTTGAACTGATTATTTATTACATGGGATTGAGTTAATTAACTAATTTAGAAACCAGTATACTTGGTCCATTTGTTAAAACGGTCAATCTTATTCTACTTCTCTCTGCAAACACGTTAGGTAAACCAGTCAGCTTTTTTATTGTGCAGAGTTTATAAAATGTAGAAATAAAACACAAATAAATTAGAACAGAACATAAACACAATGCATAAAAATGACATATAATCACTCAACACATTTTGAAAGTATTTTTAACATCTCTGGAAATAAGGTTGCAAATCAATCTGCAATGCAATGCTGTATCAGATACATAAACATTCATAAATATACTTCAGATAGTTAATAATTCTATAAGGTTTAAACTGACAAACCCATATTTCCAATGTCATGAAGAATTGGTTAAAATATTTATATCAGCAATATTTGGCAGGGTCTAATGATATGCAGATACTTGAAAATAATAATTATACTCATGAAAACTTATTTAAAGGAAACAGTCTTTAAGACAAATATATGCCCAAAGATATGTCTAAGAAAATGTATTATTTATAATGTCAGGTGAAGTAAGCAGGTTTTCAAAAATATATTATCCCATGATTAAAACAACATTTAAACCTGTTTTACAACAAAAAATGTTTTAAATGTATATTTCAATGGTGATATTGGGTAAAATACTGGGTAAGAGAGATATATATATATGTGTGTTTGTATATTATTATAATTTGAAAAACATAGTCTCAAAATGTCAAAAATATACTTAAAAAAACCCAACAATATCTGTCCTGGAAATCCTGTATATGCTTTCAGCCTTACTAATACTATTCAGTCAAAATATCTGGTTGAACTTTGGCACCAAAATTCCTTTTTCATGTTAAAGTGTCAGTTCTTAAATGTGAGCTGTCTCTACATTGTGTAAGGTCAATATGATATATAGTATAACAACTAAATCAATAAATTATTAACTATATTAGCCAATGAAGAGATAATGCATACTTTTTATCCACTTCTGCTATTTCAAATTATCTACGATGAGCCCTACATAGTCCATTTAGCTGTTAATAAAAAAAATCTTCGGTGGTTGTTATTATGTACATTAGGATGTACGTTGGGATGTTAACTGCTTTTTTTCATTTGATTTATCTCAGCACTACTTTATATATAATTATATGATTTATATAAAGCCACTAAGTTAGAGGTGGCTCAGAGGTTAAAGTGTCTGCCTGCAATGCGGGAGACCTGGGTTCGATCCCGGGGTTAGGAAGATCCCCTGGAGAAGGAAATGGCAACCCACTCCAGTATTCTTGTCTGAAGAATCCCAGTGACAGGGGAGCCTGGTGGTCTACAGTCCATGGGGTCACAAAGAGTCAGACAGGACTGAGCGACTTCACTTTCACTAACTTAGAGGCATGAAATTACATTTTTAGGACACTGACATCTATTGTAGAATTTAACATTGCTCAGCATATATTTCAATATTCTAGGTCTACTATATTACATTTTTTTAAACTTTTTTTTTACTTTACAATACTATATTGACATGAATCCACCACAGGTGTACATGAGTTCCCAACCCTGAACCCCCCTCCCACCACCCTCCCCATATCATCTCTCTGGGTCATCCCAGTGCACCAGCCCCAAGCATCCTGTATCCTGTATCGAACCTAGACTAGCGATTCGTTTCTGACATGATAGTATACATGCTTCAATGCCATTCTCCCAAATCATCCCACCCTCTCCCTCTCCCACAGAGTCCAAAGGTCTGTTCTTTACATTTGTGTCTCTTTTTCTGTCTCGCATACAGGGTTACCATTACCATCTTTCTAAATTCCATATATATGTGTTAGTATACTGTATTGGTGTTTTTCTTTCTGGCTTACTTCACTCTGTATAATCGGCTCCAGTTTCATCCACCCCATTAGAACTGATTCAAATGTATTCTTTTTAATGGCTGAGTAATACTCCATTGTGTATATGTATCACAGCTTTCTTATCCATTCGTCTGCTGATGGACATCTAGGTTGTTTCCATGTCCTGGCTATTATAAACAGTGCTGCAATGAACATTGGGGTACACGTGTCTCTTTCAATTCTGGTTTCCTTGGTGTGTATGCCCAGCAGTGGGGTTGCTGGGTCATAAGGCAGTTCTATTTCCAGTTTTTTAAGGAATCTCCACACTGTTCTCCATAGTGACTGTACTAGCTTGCATTCCCACCAACAGTGTAAGAGGGTTCCTTTTTCTCCACACCCTCTCCAGCATTTACTGTTTGTAGACTTTTGGATAGCAGCCATTCTGACTGGTGCGAAATGGTACCTCATTGTGGTTTTGATTTGCATTTCTCTGATAATGAGTGATGTTGAGCATTTTTTCATGTGTTTGTTAGCCATCCGTATGTCTTCTTTGGAGAAATGTCTATTTAGTTCTTTGGCCATTTTTTGATTGGGTCATTTATTTTTCTGAAATTGTGCTGCATAAGTTGCTTGTATATTTTTGAGATTAGTTGTTTGTCAGTTGCTTCATTTGCTATTATTTTCTCCCATTCAGAAGGCTGTCTTTTCAGCTTACTTATAGTTTCCTTTGTTGTGCAGAAGCTTTTAATTTTAATTAGATCCCATTTGTTTATTTTTGCTTTTATTTCCAGTATTCTGAGAGGTGGATCATAGAGGATCTTGCTGTGATTTATGTCAGAGAGTGTTTTGCCTATGTTCTGTTCTAGGAGTTTTATAGTTTCTGGTCTTACATTTAGATCTTTAATCCATTTTGAGTTTATTTTTGTGAATGGTGTTAGAAAATGTTCTAGTTTCATTCTTTTACAAGTGGTTGACCAGTTTTCCCAGCACCACTTGTTAAAGAGATTGTCTTTACTCCATTGTATATTCTTGTCTCCTTTGTTGAAGATAAGGTGTCCATACGTGTGTGGATTTATCTCTGGGCTTTCTATTTTGTTCCATTGATCTATATTTCTGTCTTTGTGCCAGTACCATACTGTCTTGATGACTGTGGCTTTGTAGTAGAGCCTGAAGTCAGGCAGGTTGATTCCTCCAGTTCCATTTTTCTTTCTCATGTTTTTAATATAAAAGAATACCTAAATTTCCCAAAGTTTTCATTTTCACAAGAATGTTTACATTGTCCTTTTTTTTAACTATCTAAAATTATTCTGTTTCTTGAACTTATGTTTTTCTTTTTTGAATTAATTTTAGACTTGATTGCTCTCATTTTAATGTTGCAACATTTCATTTTTATACCAACTATGTTGATTAAACAATCAAGGATGAAGGTGATCAGATTTGATGATTTTCAAGTGTTTCCATGTGCTTTGACTACTCTCATCACTAAGAATAGGGATGTACACAAAGAAAAGTCCTCACAAACCTTATATAGCACTAATTTCATTTCTGTTTGCATACCAAAACACCATGCATCCACGACAAGCAGAGATAATAATTTTAAATTATCTTGCATACTTCCTATGAGTTATGACTATAATTGCTATTAAATTTTTAAAATATTCATGCAAGTTTTTACAATCTTATAATATATGTTAACACATAAGTAAGATCAAAGAATAAGTAAAATTCAGCAATGTATATACAGACATGAGGTCAAGAAACAGAACATTACTAACATGGAGAACCACTTTTATTACCACAATCAACTCAAATCCCCCAGTTCTGTCCTTGCAGAAAGTCACTACTCCGAATTTTTTTGTCAATTATTCCTTTGAATTTTGTAGAAGTTTTTACTATCTTTGTAAATGTTAAATAATATATTGATTAGTTGTGCCTGTTTTTAAAATATGTTTAAATGGAATCCTTCTGCGTGCATTTTTGTGACCACTTTGCTATCCAGTTCAGTTCAGTTCAGTCACTCAGTGTGTCCAACTCTTTGCAACCCCATCGACTGCAGCACACCAGGTTTCCCTGTCCATCACCAAGTCCTAGAGCTTGCTCAAACTCTTGCTCATCAAGTCGGTGATGCCATCCAACCATCTCATCCTCTGTTGTCCCCTTCTCCTCTTGCCGTCAATTTTTCCCAGCATCAGGGTCTTTTCCAATGAGTCAGTTATTCATATCAGGTGGCCAAAGTATTGGAGTTTCAGTTTCAGCATCAGCCCTTCCAATGAATACCCAGGACTGATTTCCTTTAGAATTAACTGGCTTGATCTCCTTTCTGTCCAGAAAGAGTCTTTCCAACACCACAGTTCAAAGGCATCAATTCTTCAGTGCTCAACTTTCATTATAGTCCAACTCTCACATCCGTACATGACTACTGGAAAAACCATAGCTCTGACTAGATGGACCTTTGTTGGCAAAGTAATGTTTCTGCTTTTTAATATGCTGTCTAGGTTGGTCATAGCTTTTCTTCCAAAGAGCAAGTGTCTTTTAATTTCATGGCTGCAGTCACCATCTGCTGTGATTTTGGAGCCCAAGACAACAAAGTCTGTCACCGTTTCCATTGTTTCCCCATCTATTTGCCATGAAGTGATGGGACTAGATGCCATAATCTTAGTTTTCTGAATGTTGAGTTTTAAGCCAGTTTTTTCACTCTCCTCTTTCACACTTATCAAGAGCCTCTTCAAGAGAAGGAAATGGCAACCCACTCCAGTATTCTTGCCTGGAAAAGTCCATGGACAGAGGAGCCTGGCGGGCTGCAGTCCATGGGGTCACATGACTAAACATGTGTGCATGAGGATGGAGGGTGATGGGTTGGTAGCAATAAACTGGTAGAACTAAAAAAAAAAAAAAAAAAAAAAGAGCCTCTTCAGTTCCTCTTCACTTTCTGCGATAAGTGCGGTGTCATCTGCATATCTGAGGTTATTGACATTTCTTCTTGATTCCAGCTTGTGCTTCATCCAGTCCAGCATTTCACATGATATACTCTGCATATAAATTAAATAAGCAGGATGACAATATACAGCCTTGACGTACTACTTCCCCAATTTGGAACCAGACTTTTGTTCCATATCCGGTTCTAACTGTTGCTTCTTGACCTGCATACAGATTTCTCATGAAGCAAGTAAGGTCGTCAGGTATTCCCATCTCTTGAAGAATTTTCCACAGTTTTTTGTGATCTACACAAACAAAACCTTGTGCACACCAGGACCCAGGATAAAAGAGCAGTGACCCCACAAGAGAATGACCCTGACCTATCTGTGAGTGTTCAGGAGTCTCCTGCAGAGGCATGGGTCAGCAGTGGCCTGCTGCAGGGTCAGGGGCTTTGCAGCAGTGCGTGCATAGGACCTTTTGAAGGAGGTTTCCATTATCTTCATTACCTCCACCATGGTGTGGTCTCATATCAAACAACAGGGAGGAAACACAACCCTTGCCCTCAACATAAAATTACATTAAAGATTTACTGAGCAAGGCCTCACCCATCAGAATAAGACCAAGTTTCCCCCCATGGTGAGTCTCTCCCATCATGAAGCTTCCATAAGCCTCTTATCCCTATCCTTCAGAGAATGAAAACCACAATCTCAGAAAACAAATCAGACTGATCACATGGGCCACAGCCTCATCTAACTCAATGAAACTATGAGTCATGCCATGTAGGACCACTCAAGACAGACAGGTCATGGTGGAGTGTTCTGACAAAACATGGTCCACTTGAGAAGGAGATGGCAAACCACTTCAGTACTCTTGCCTTGAGAACCCCATGAATAGCATGAAAAGGCAAAAATATATAACACTGAAAGATGAACTCTCCAGGTCAGTAGATGCCCAATATGCTGCTGAAGAAGAGCGGAGAAATAACTCCAAAAGAATGAAGAGACAGAGACAAAGCAAAAACAATGCTCAGTTGTGGATATGACTGGTGATGGAAGTAAAGACTGATGCTGTAAAAAGCAATATTGCATAGGAACCTAGAGTGTTAGGTCCATGAATCAAGGTAAATTAGAAGTGGTCAAACAGGAGATGGCAAGAGTGAACATGCACATTTTAAGAATCAGTAAACTAAAATGGATGGAATGGGTGAATTTATTTCAGCTGACCATTATATACGACTGTGGGCAAGAATCCCTTAGGAGAAATGGAGCAGCCCTCATAGTCAACAACAGAGTCTGAAAAGCAGTACTTGGGTGCAATCACAAAAATGGCAGCATGAACTCTGTTCATTTCCAAGGCAAACCATTCAATATCAGAGTAATCCAAGTCTATGTCCCAACCAGTAATGCTGAAGAAGCTGAAGTTGAACAGTTCTATAAAGACCTTCTAGAGGTAACATCGCAAAAATGTGTCCTTTTTATCATAGGAGACTGGAATGCAAAAGTAGGAAGTCAAGAGATTTTGTGATTGGCCTATGCTAAAGAAGGCTCAAACTACTACACAATTGCACTCATCTCACAGGCTAGCAAAGTGATGCTCAAAATTCTCCAAGCTAGGATTCAACAGTACGTGGACTGTGAACTTCCAGATGTTCAAGCTGGATTTAGAAAAGGCAGAGGAATCAGAGATCAAATTGCCAACATCTGTTGGATCATCAAAAAAAGCAAGAGAGTCCCAGAAAAACATCTACTTCTGCTTTGTTGACTATGTCAAAGCCTTTGACTGTGTGGATCACAACAAACTGTGGAAAATCCTTCAAGAGATGGAAATACCAGACCACCCTACCTAACTCCTGAGAAATCTCTATGAAATTCAAGAAGCAACAAGTAGAACTGGACATGAATAAAAAGACTGGTTCCATGAAAAGGAAAGGGAAAGGAGTACATCAAGGCTGTACATTGTCTCCCTGCTTATTTAACTTTTATTCAGAGTACATCATGCAAAATGCCAGGCTGCATGAAGCACAAGCTGGAATCAAGATTGGTGGGAGAAATATCAACAAGCTCAGATATGAAGATGACACCACACTTACAGCAGAAATTGAAGAAGAACTAAAGAGCCTCTTGATGAAAGCGAAAAAGAAGAGTGAAAAAGTTGGCTTAAAACTCACCATTCAAAAAACTAAGATCATGGCATCTGGTCCCATCCCTTCATGGCAAATAGATGGGGAAACAGTGGAAACAGTGATAGACTTTATTTTTTTGGACTCCAAAAGCACTGCAGATGGTTAATTGCAGACATGAAATTAAAAGATGCTTGCTCCTTGGAAGAAAAGTTATGACCAACCTAGATAGCATATTGAAAAGCAGAGATATTACTTTGCCAACAAAGGTCCAACTAGTCAGAACTATGGTTTTTCCAGTAGTCATGTCATACTATAAAGAAAGCTGAGTGCCAAAGAATTGATGCTTTTGAACTGTGGTGTTGGAGAAGACTTGAGAGTCCCTTGGACTGCAAGGAGATCCAACAAGTCCATCCTAAAGGAAATCAGTCCTGAATATTCATTGGAAGGACTGATGCTGAAACTGAAACTCCAATACTTTGGCCACCTGATGTGAAGAACTGACTCACTGGAAAAGACCCTGATGCTGGAAAATAAAGAAGGCAGAAGGAGAAGGGGACGATGGAGGATGAGATGGTTGGATGGCATCACCAACTCAAAAGACATGAGTTTGAGTAAACTCCAGGAGTTGGTGATGAACAGGGAGGCCTGCAGTGTTGCAGACCATGGGGTCACAAAGTGTCAGACATGATTGTGTGACTGAATTTAACTGAATTGAATATTATTGAGGTTCATCCATGCTAACTTGGGCAGTAGTTCATTCTTTTTCACTGCTGTACAGTATTCCATTATATGACTCTTATACCATTTATTTATAATTAATTGTGCTGCTAACTGGCATCTGAATTGTTTCCAACTTTTTGTAATTAAAGATTATACTATTTGAAAGACATAATTCATAAAATATCTCATAATGAGACATGGGAAAAGATGTGCTGAATATATAAGAATTTTGTGAATTTTCTCATTTGTTATCTTGTGTTCTCTCCAGGTATCTAACCACTGGAAATCCTTGGTTTCACCATGCTTGCCCACTATTTGTTGATTTGTTAAACTTCTAATGCCATTTCTTGCTGTCTTAACTCAGCATTAACAGCATGAATAATTGATGTCTTTGCTATGACTGTGTTTCCTAACATTATAGCTGTCCATAAAAGAATTATTTGTTTTTCCAGGGGTGTGTTGGAGGTGCTTGTTACTATCACCCAAGAGTTAAATTTTATTTTAAACTCCACTTTCATTGAAATGATATTGATAGCTTGAAATAAGCGAAGGCAAGTGTATTTGTGCCATGAAAATTAGTAAATGCAATAAATCAGACCCAATCACTTCTAGCTAGCTGTTAAATATTTACCACCACACTATCATGTCTTTGAAAATAGAAATAATATGGGTATAGAATAAGAAATAATCAGTCTCTAACTCCAATACTTGCTAGCTATTTCATCTTAGAAATATATCTAAGCCTATAAATTACCTATTTATAAATTAGAGACAAAGTATTTTTTAATGTGATAATAATTAAATGTATAACATAGAGAGTTAAAAGGTTTGAATCAAATCAGAATTCAGTATATATTTGTTGAGTCTATTCTTAAATATTACTGTTAAGTGTAAACTGAAAAATTATATATAACATAATGTATATAGACATATATAGCTTACATAAAATTAAATTGTATGCAAAGTTTGTATACAAACAATACAGAGTTTATATACAGAGTTGTATAAAAAGGCCTATATAATCTACTTTTTCTTCTAAACATCCTATCAGGAACTTTGTGGAGTCCCAATTTCTTGGAACATATGAAGTTTACTTACCATCTTTCTCATTAAATTGAACAAAGCAGAACACCACCAAAGCATATGGCATGCTTTCAATCAATATAAAATTTCAATTTATACATATTTAATGTCTCTTAAATAAAATTCATTATGACTTATTTGCATATTCAGTTTTTATTGCATGTATATACACTGCTTAATTACTAGGAACTATGCCAGTTTATTCTTAATTTATTTTTTTAAACCCCAAACATTTATTAAATGACTACCATATGTTAGAATGCAGGTAGTGGTTACAGAGATAAATGAAGCATTGTCCTACCTTGAAGGTCTTAACTGTTTAGAAGGAGTGACAGTCATATAAATGAATGAGTGTAATAAAATATGATGAATGATAATTATGAAATTTTATAGAGAGTAATATGAGCATAAACAAATGCATGAGTAAATCTGCTTCATAATAGTTTGCCTCCATATAGATCATATTTAAATATGATTTTCTTCTGTAAAAATATGAATTATACTACAATGACATTTCTTCTTCATACAAATATTTGAAGCATCCTGTAATTTGTAAGGAAAAATGTATCTAATGACCCAGACTTATCAATAGCAAATAATGATCACAAGTAAGGATGACTTTTTTTTCCAAAACAAACCTTATGATATGGTATTTCCCCCTAATTTATGATCGGCTCTTCCTTCGTAACTCAGTGGGTAAAAATCTGCCTGAAAGGCAGGAGACCTGAGTTTGATTCCTGGGTTGAGAAGATCCCCTGGAAAAGGAAATGGCAACTCACTCCAGTATTCTTGCCTGAAGAATTTTATAGTTAGACGATCTGGGCAGATGACAGTCCATGGTGTTGCAAGAGTTGGACAAGACTTAGTGACTAACCACCTCCCCCTCCATCTACATTTCTAAAAGTTAGTATTCACTCCTTTCAGCCTTAATACTATACCAGAGAGGCAATATAGAACTCCAAAAGGATATATCATCCCGCTGAATCCGAGCATCTGTGGTTCCCATTAAGAATTAAACATCACATATGAGAACTTTTATAATCACATATTTATCAGAAAAGCTTATTGTTTAAAACCCTTTGGATATATTTACAAAATAAGGCAATCTCTGAGACTGCAGCTTCAATTTAACAAGTAGCAGAAAAATACAACATGCTTAGCCACTGAAAAACAAAGAGAGGTTTGTGAAATTCACTCAGTAGAGTCCAACTCTTTGCGAACCCATGGACTATACAGTCCATGGAATCCTCCAGGCGAAAATGGAGTGGGTAGCCATTCCCTTCTCCAAGGTATCTTTCCAACCCGTAATTCAACCAGAGTCTCCTGAATTGCAGGCGGATTTTTTACCCGCTGAGCTACCAGAGAAGCCCTGAAAGAGAGGTCTAGATAAAATTTATTCCAAATAACGAAACTATAAAGAAAGAAAGTGCAGTTCAGTTCAGTTGCTCAGTCGTGTCCGACTCCTTGCGACCCCATGAACTGCAGCACGCCAGGCCTCCCTGTCCATCACGAATTTCCAGAGTTCACTCAAACTCACATCCATCGAGTCGGTGATGCCATCCAGCCATCTCATCCTCTGTCGTCCCCTTCTCCTCCTGCCTCCAATCCCTCCCAGCATCAGAGTCTTTTCCAATGAGTCAACTCTTTGCATCAGGTGGCCAAAGTACTGGAGTTTCAGCTTGAGCATCGTTCCTTCCAAAGAACACCCAGGGCTGATCTCCTTCAGAATGGACTGGTTGGATCTCCTTGCAGTCCAAGGGACTCTCAAGAGTCTTCTCCAACACAACAGTTCAAAAGCATCAATTCATCGGCGTTCAGCTTTCTTCACAGCCCAACTCTCGCATCCATACATGACCACTGGAAAAACCATAGCCTTGACTAGACAGACCTTTGTTGATAAAGTAATGTCTCTGCTTTCTAATAAAGAAAGAAAGTAGCACTTCAAAATTTTACTCTGGCTGTAGAGAAATAGTCACATCCATTATATATTTCTGTGTATGCTACTCTATGATATATCTTCTGAGTTTTGGGGCATATAAAGTTAAGTGCATGAATAACTTTATCAAAGAGAATTAAAAATAAGACCTGAAACCAAAATAAAGAAGAGCACACATCTAGCTTTTCAAATGAGGCTATGTGATTACATGGGAACCGAAAGTATTCACTCATGGAAAACACATGGCTTTGAATGTACAGGTGGCACAGTGGTAAAGAATCCCCCTGCCAATGCAGGAGACACAGAGATGTGTGTTCAATCCCTGGGTCACTAAAATCCCCTAGAATAGGAAATGGCAACCCACTCCAGTATTCATGCCTGGAGAATTCCATGGACAGAGGAGTCTGGTGGGCTACTCTTCTTGGTGTTGCAAAGAGTCGGACATGACTGAGCACACACTACATCTTTAGTATTTCTATTTCAAATGCAATTTTATTATGCTATCATTGAAATGACACTTTTTTTCTTTTTCTGGAGGGATCTGGTATTTATATAGAGTAGTATGAGGACTTCCCAGGTGGCGCTAACAGTAAAGAACCTACCTGCCTATGCAGGAGACATAAGAGATGCAAGTTCGATCCCTGGGTCTTGAAGATCCTCTGGAGGAGGGCACGGCAATACATTCCAGTATTCTTGCCTGGAGAATCCAATGGATAGAGGAGCTTGATGGCCTACAGTCCATAGGTCACACAGAGTTGGACACAACTGAAGCAATTTAGCACACAGCACACAAAGTGTTGAGAGCCCACCACTGATTGATGTCAAGCAGAATGTGAGTTAGGATAACTGTTATTTTCCATCTTAGGAAAACATTTTAAGTGTTTTTTGATAGCTGTTATAGGTTGAATTGTGTTCTCTTAAAAAAAGATATGCTGAAGTTCAACCCTGGGAATCTCTGAAAGTGACCTTATTTGGAAACAGGTCATGCAGATATAATCGAGTTAAGGTGAGATCATGTTGGATAGGAGTAGGCCCTAAACAATGACTGGTATATTTTTAGCAACAGAAAAATTTGGAAAAGAACACACAGAGACGAGGCCATTTGGAGATGGAAACATAGATTGGACTAATTCTCTATAAAGTAAGGAATGTCAAGGATTGCTGAAACTAGCAAAAGCTAAAAGAAATATTCCTCCCCTTGAACCTTCAAATAATATATGAACTTACAGATTTTGGACTTCTACCCTCTATAACTATTAGAGAAAAAAATGTATAGAGCTTGAAGCACTTTGCTAAGCAGCTCTAGGAATTTAGTAGAATGTTCATTTCAGAATTTAACTGAACAACCATAGGCAACATAAAAATGAATGAACATGATTATTTTCCAATATTATTTATAAAAACAGATACGTGGCTCCTGGTCTAGACACTGCCTTTCACTGCTTTTCTTCAACTTCTTCATTTTCATACATATTTTCTGATTTATTTCTTTTTGGCTGGTATGTGGAAATTTTCTCTCTTCTTGGCTTTTAGATTGATATCACTTGGGATATGTTATCCTGATGTGAACCCTGAAAGATGTTTATGTCCTAGTTTCCAGCAACCACTGAATATGTTACCTTTTATGGCAAAACAGACATTGTGTCTGTGAATAAACTAATGGTTTTCTGACAGTGAGATTGCCTGAACTATATGTGTGGTCCCAACATAATCATAAGGGTTCTTATAATAAGGAGGCAGGAGGATTTGAATAAAGGCATTGTGAAACCAAAAGCCAAGAAAGAGAAAGAGAGACTGGAAGCTGCTATACTGCTGACTTTAGGATGGAGCATGGAGCTCTGAGGGTTTTCCCGGTGACCAGTGGTAAAGAATCTGCCTGCCAGTGAAGGAGAAGCAGGTTTGATCTCGCCTCTGCATCAGAAAGATCTCCTGGAGAAGGAAGTGGCAATCTACTCCATAATTCTTGCCTGGGAAATCCCATGGACAGAGGAGTCTGGAAGGCTACAGGCCATGGGATCACAAAAAGACTCAGACACAACTTAACAACTAAACAACAACAGGAACAACGTGGGGCTATGAGCCTGTATTCAGGAGATCCCTTGAAACTAGAAAAGACATACAGATATTCTTCCCAGAACCTGCAAAAGGAGTGGAGCCCTGCTTACCAAGTTTAGACTCTGACTTCTACAACTGTAAGATAATACCTTTGTGTAGTATAAAGTACTAACGGTTTGATGATTTGTTTCTATAGCATTAGGAAACTAATATCCCAGGATTTTGTGTCTTAATAGTCCAATAATTTTGTATTGATTCTCTTACTAATTTCCATGTACTATAGCCACCAAAATTCAAAAACTTATTCAGTGTTTATTGCTGGACACACTTCATAAACTAACATCTGTACACCTGGTTTTCTGAAGGATTGAGAGAAATATATACACTATAGAAAAAATATCAAACTTTTCAAATGTGAGCTCTCCTTCTTGGATTTGTGTGATAGCTGAATGTGGCTTACCATATATGGAAGATTATACAAACTGAATCTTTTTTAAAAAATGCACTGGATATACAATATTCGTGGTCTAGATCTAAGAGTCTCAGACAATATTGGGCTAGCACTGATTTATATACTGGAAGCACAATCCCAGTTGGGGAAGACAATGATTCAATATAGTTGGAAGATGAAATAAGCCAACATTGGAACTCAATTCTTATGAGATTGCTATTAGTAAAAGGCAGTCTTCACAGTATTATCTGGAAGAAACATTCTTTCATACATCCCTAGAAATTGAGTGTAATACTAGTTTACAATCTTCTTCCAAAATCAGTAGGAAACATCTTCTATGATATGCAAAATAACACTCCAGATCTAGGGAATATAGGCATCATAAAGTGTTCCTAGCTTGTTCATACGTTGCCCATTAATTTTGGTGTGAACCTGTGCAAGGATAGTGCCTCATGGGAAAGTTATTGAACCTCCAATCCTCTCCTAACCAATCGCTGTTAAGAATTTCATCTTTCAGTGTAACAGCCCTTTACTGGAAACTAAACACATATCCACAAGCCTGGTGAAAGAGTTTCATTTCATTTCCTTGTCCTTTCTCCATGGCAGTGTATCATCCATTGGCTCTGAATGTCCCCAGCTAGAATCACTTCTCACCCAGGCTCCACAAGAGACTTTAAAATTCCCTTGTAGCTATGTCTCCAGGGCTTCTGAGGTGTCACTAGTGATAAAGAACCCACCTGCCAATGCAGGAGACATAAGAAATGTGGGTTCAATCCTTGAGTTAGGAAGATAGCCTGGGAGAGGAAGCGGAAACCCACTCCAGTATTCGTGCCTGGAGAATCCCATGGACAGAGGAGCCCGGCAGGCTATAGTACATAGGGTCACAAAACATCAGGCACAACTGAAAAGACAACACATGTTTCTCCAGAAGAAACAAAATACAAGAAAAGATAGCTTATCTGAAGGATATGCAAAACATACCCACAAAACATTATTGCTCTATAAGTTTAAAAGATGTTTATCCACATGATAAAAGACCAAGCTACTATAATAATTGAAAGTGTGTAAGTGTTTGTCACTCAGACATGTCCAACTCTTTGTGACCCCGTGGACTGTAGCCCACCAGGCTCCTCTGTCCATGGAATTCTCCAGGCAAGAATACTGGAGTGGGTTGCCATTTCCTTCTCCAAATAATTTAAAAACTCTCTGCATATTTAGTTTTGTTGGTTATGACTGGAACAATTGTAGTGTGGTGATGTTTTGAGGCCCATTTAAAACACCAAGACAGGGTGGTATAGATTACAAACAAATGTTGATTATGGCTCTAAAGGAGAAGCAAATTCAGAGCAAAAGCAAAAAGATGACCGGGTGGGGTCTTCACAAGTATAAGTCAAAACCTACCAAACTTTACATTGTAATATATGCCATTTAGTATTTGCCAATTATAACTAAATAAAGTTTTGAGGTTTGAATTTTGTTTGTTTGTTTGTTTTTCAATCAGAAGAGAGTACTGAGGAGAAAGTAGCATGCTAACATTTAGAGACCTGACAGAAAAGATAATTGGAAGTAAAAAATTTGGATACAAATTGACTGGCTATATTTAAGGACTTTACAACAGTAAAATTCAACATTCAAAAAATGAAGATCATGGCATCTGGTCCCATCACTTCATGGCAAATAGATGGGGAAACAGTGGAAACAGTGACAGACTTTATGTTTTTGGACTCCAAAAGCACTGCAGACAATGACTACAGTCACGAAATTAAAAGACAATAGCTCCTTGGAATAAAAGCTATAACAAAGAGTGTATTAAAAAGCAGAGACATCATTTTGCAGACAAAGGTTTAACTAGTTAGAGCTATGGTTTTCCAGTAGTCATGTACAGATGTGAGAGTTGGACCACAAGAAAGGATGAGTGCTGAAGAATTGATGCTTTTGAATTCAGCTGTTGGAGAAGACTCTTCAGAGTCCCTTGGACTGTAAGGAGATCAAACCAGTCAATTCTAAAATAAATCAACTCTGAATATTCATTGGAAGATGAAGCCAAAGCTCCAATACTTTGGTCACCTGATACAAAGAGCTGACTCATTGGAAAAGACCCTGATGCTGAGAAATATTGAGAGCAGGAGGCGAAAGGGGTGATGGAGGATAAGATGGTTGGATAGCATCACCCACTAAATGGACATGAATTTGAGCAAACTCTGGGAGATAGTGAAGGATAGGGAAGCCTTCCCATGGTGTGCTGCAGTCCATGGGGTTGCAAAGAGTCAGACACAATTTAGCAACTAAAGAGCAATTTTAAGGACTATTGCTAGTTCCCATTAAGCAGTCCTTGGGGCTGGGGTGGGTGGTTTTAATAACTTTTCAGGCCACAATACATCTTCCTTTAGCAGTGTCCACAACAAATTAATATTATTTCAGTCTACCTGAGATTCACACTAAATGCATCCATTTTTGTTGTTCTTTAGTTGCTAAGCAACATGTGAACCATGAACTTCCAGATTTTCAAGCTGGTTTTAGAAAAGGCAGAGGAAACAGAGATCAAATTGCCAACATCCGCTCCATCATGGAAAAAGCAAGAGAGTTCCAGAAAAACATCTATTTCTGCTTTATTGACTATGTCAAAACCTTTGACTGTGTGGATCACAATAAACTGTGGAAAATTCTGAAAGAGATGGGAATACCAGACCACCTGACCTGCCTCTTGAGAAACCTATATGCAGGTTAGGAAGCAACAGTTAGAACTGGACATGGAACAACAGACTGGTTCTAAATAGGAAAAGGAGTACATCAAGGCTGTATATTGTCACCCTGCTTATTTAACTTACATGCAGAGTACATCATGAGAAATGCTGGACTGGAAGAAGCACAAGCTGGAATCAAGATTGCCAGCAGAAATATCAGTAACCTGAGATATGCAGATGACACCACCATTATGGCAGAAAGTGAAGAGGAACTAAAAGGCCTCTTGAGGAAAGTGAAAGAGGAGAGTGAAAAAGTTGACTTAAAGCTCAACATTCAGAAAACTAAGACCATGGCATCTAGTCTCATCGCTTCATGGGAAATAGATGGGGAAACAGGGGAAACAGTGTCAGATTTTATTTTTCTGGGCTCCAAAATCACTGCAGATGTGGATTGCAGCCATGAAATTAAAAGACACTTACTCCTTGGAAGGAAAGCTATGACCAACCTAGATAGCATATTCAAAAGCAGAGACATTATTTTGCCAGCAAAGGTCTGTCTAGTCAAGGCTATGGTTTTTCTAGTGGTCATGTATCGATATGAGAGTTGGACTGTGAAGAAAGCTGAGCACTGAAGAATTGATGCTTTTGAAAATGTGGTGTTGGAGAAGATTCTTGACAGTCCCTTGGACTGCAAGGAGATCCAACCAGTCCATCCTAAAGGAGATCAGTTCTGGGTGTTCATTGGAAGTTCAGTTCAGTTCAGTTCAGTGGCTCAGTCATGTCCGATTCTTTGCGACCCCATGAATCGCAGCATGCCAGGCCTCCCTGTCCATCACCAACTCCCAGAGTTCACTCAGATTCACGTCCATCGAGTCAATGATGCCATCCAGCCATCTCATCCTCTGTCGTCCCCTTCTCCTCCTGCCCCCAATCCTTCCCAACATCAAAGTGTTTTCCAATGAGTCAACTTTTCGCATGAGATGGCCAAAGTCCTGGAGTTTCAGCTTTAGCATCATTCCTTCCAAAGAAATCCCAGCTAAAGCTGAAACTCCAATACTTTGGCCACCTCATGAGAAGAGTTGACTCATTGGAAATGACTCTGATGCTTGGAGGGATTGAGGGGAGGGCAGGAGGAGAAGGGGACGTTAGAAGATGAGATGGTTGGATGGCTTCACCGACTCGATGGACATGAGTTTGAGTGAACTCCGGGAGTTGGTGATGGACAACGAGGCCTGGCATGCTGCGATTCATGGGGTTGCAAATAGTCAGACACGACTTGAGTGACTGAACTGAACTGAACTGACTGAGTTGCTAAGTCAGGTCCAACTTTTTTTGACCCCATGGAGTATAGCCTGCCAGGCTCCTTTGTCAATAAGGTTTCCCAGGCAAGAATACTGGGGTGGTTTGCCATTTTCTTTTTCAGGGGTTATTCCTGACCCAAGGGTCAAACTTGCATCTCCTGCATTGACAGGAGGATTCCTTACCATTGAGCGACCAAGGAAGCCTCAAATAATCCATGAAGAGTGAAAGTGAAAGTCACTCAGTCTGTCTTACTCCTTGTCTGAATTCTCCAGGCCAGAATACTGTAGTGGGTAGCCTTTCCCTTCTCCAGGGGATCTTCCCAACCTCCTTACATGATATGAGAGAGAAATATTAAAGAGATTACTTGATTATTTTTTGTGTGTGGATTTCAATATCTATTAATACTGAGTTGGTATGTATATTCCAATATTTTAGGGTCAATAAATTTGTTTTTCCTCACAATCTCAAATGTTCTTCTAGGCTCTTGAAAAGACTGTAGAACAGAAGACTTCTACTTGCAGGGTCTAATTAAAAAAAAAAAAAAGGCTCAATATATTTACTCCATGAGCAAAAAGGAAGAAAAGAATTTTCATTTTCTGGAAAAAGGGAAGAAAATCAGCTGAACTCCTGAAGAGTTCTTAAGGATAAGTGCTTAAATCAAACCCCTCCTGCTATTTGCAGGTATTATGGGCTCTTGATTATACTCAGTAGATTATAATGGTTGAGTTTTCTGACTCAGCCTGGTCCTATTTAAGCTTAGATGTTACTACCTGAATGGCCTTAGTGCAACTATATTATTTAACTTCACTGATTTCTTTTTAAATTGTGAAACTAACATGAAATAATAACTTACACGTCTAAAAATGATAACTACCACATTCTAAAGAACCTGACATTTTCATTCTTGAAAGCTAAAACTCAGTATATACCAAATGTTCACTTTATAGGCATTATCACATTTAATGTTTAAAGTAATCTCGTGAATGTCATGCTTTTTTATTATATTCATTTTGATGAAGAATATAACACCTGACTCTAGTTTTTTTTTTTTTTTTCTTTCAAATCCGTATAGCCAGCAAATGTGGGATTGATACTCTAACAGCTGAGTATTACTCAGCATCTATTCATCCTTTGTGGATGTCATTTTAAATCAAACAGAGAGATTGCATAATTAAAAATATTTAATTTTTGTGTTAAAGACTTACTTGTTATATATTATGGGTAATAATTAATATTGCTGTGAAAGATTGCTAATTTGAACTCATCTTCAAGAAACCTAATGCATAAATTGTAAACTTCTTTATTCAGGGTTTAGTTAGGAAGTAGGGGTGTCACAGGGTTCCATAGATAAACCAGAACCCTTGAAAATGGATTCAGCACTTCAGTCCAAAATGATTTCTATCAAAACACCAATTAAAGGAAAAACAGCAGAAATCACCTAGTGGAATTTGTGCCTTTTTGGGTATGTGTAACAAGAAATAATGTGATGGTCAATACTCAGGTTGAGAAATGTATTTGTACAAAAATGATATAATATCAAACATAAGCTAACAAATAAGGTAACTGGCAAGCAGGAAAATATTCTACTCTCTCTTAAAACAGCAGGAATATATTTCACAATCAGTGTCTTAGAAACAGATTTTTTCCTGATGATTTGTGTATCTTGAAGATAAATTAGGAAGGTACATGATATTCTATTACAGCACTTCAAACTACTAATCTTAGCTTCATAAGAAACCTTAAAAGTCTAAAACTATTTGTCAAGTGGCAATACACTGAGTACTGTATTATGTTCTCTTGGCAGTATATTGAAATATTTGTAATTTTCATGTTTTATAGTTCCCTGGAATCATTAGCAGACTTTCATTTCAGAGGCTGTGCTAAATTCAGCACTAGAGTCAATAGTTGGAGGAAATGAAAGTGAGGGTTGAGATTCACTTTAATAGTTGGGGAACTCAACTGGGAAAATGATCTGTCAGTATTTTTCTGGAACACAACACTCTATGTAATTAGATTGGTGGAAGGAAGGGAGATAGAAAGGACAAGATTAGAGATGTTCTTTAGGGAATAATTAGCCTTGAGAATGCAGTTAAAATGATGTGAGCATAAAAAGTTGCATAGTCAAATCTTAAGGGGAAAGAAGAAAAAATAGAGAAAGATTAAGAGCAATTGAGGAGGACATCTCAATAGAAGTAGAGGGCAAAGAGGAGGCCTTACATCTAATACACTTTTTCTTTTTAACTAGAACTAATCATTAAAGGATCTTTTTTGTTGTTGTTAAATTTTGTATACTTACATTACACTAATATGTTTTACATTTTAATTCAAATTGAAAAAAGAATACACTGCTTTCATCATGCTCTCAATTCAATTACAGGACCCTTGAAGAAGAAGCTGCATCCCTGAGTTTAATTATGCATTATGCTATGCATATAATATTATTTAATATATAATATTGAGCAAGAAAATCTTGGGGATTTTTAGGTAGATATCATCACAGGTCACAGACAATTTTATTTTCCATGTGTGTGCCAAATTCAGTACTAAAATTCATCCTTTGCCTAACAACAGAAAGGTCACTTCGCAAATGCCCACTGCAGATTCTACAAGAAAATGCAAGCTTACATTAAGAGCCTGGAGGTGTTGATCCAGATAGCTCACTATTGGAGAGTTCTTCAAACTATCAAATTTTATTTTTAAAATCCATG
Organism: Ovis canadensis; assembly: GCF_042477335.2. Classification (NCBI taxonomy): domain Eukaryota; kingdom Metazoa; phylum Chordata; class Mammalia; order Artiodactyla; family Bovidae; genus Ovis; species Ovis canadensis. The sequence goes on from NC_091252.1 coordinate 76,939,039, forward strand.
TCATTCACATATGTTATTACCATAATGTCATTGTATTAATATAAATATTTTTCCCTATGCATATGTGGATTAAATCAAGAGATAGGCAGATACTCCAAGTTTATCCCATGCCCTGCCAAACTCCCTGGAATACCACAGATTACCCACAGGCTATGGCTATCACAGCTTGAGAGGAACAGACTTATGAAAGAAGACTTAAAAATAGACATGAGGAAGCCACTTCTGAAATGACAACATGATGAGCTTCAGAGACCAATTCATCAATGAAACTGGGGAGAACTATAAAAATGACAACCACCAAAGTGTCTGAAAATGGCCCTAAAAATACAGTAAATAAATATATATTTAAATAAACAAACAAAATTTGGTAAGAATTGAGGCATTCTGTGACATTTGAACCAGACCCTACCTTCCTTCCCCCAACAAAAAGGATGAAGATTCAACTCCACATTGTCTCAATTAAGAACCCAGGGTTCCATCTCCACCTAACTCCCAGTCAGAGGTCTATTTTCTTGGGAAGGGAGAATGTCAGGCTTTCTCATCCTGCTCCCAGCTGTCTGTTGATGAGGCTAAGTTCCAGGTAGACATGGCAAGAAGTGGGTGATCCTTTCACTTATTCAGCTGCCATTTATGGTATGGAGACTCTTGGATGCAGCAATTCCTGCCCTGGCTTATGAGGTGAGGTTTCCATAATAAGAAAGTAAGTCAAGAAGACCTGTGAGAGTTAAAGCTTAGGGCCCTTGAAGGAGAAAGTGGACATTTTCACTCATGCTCTCCTTAAGCCTACAATGTTTCTCACCTGAAAACTGGCCTTTCTTTAGGTCCAGAACTAATGATCACGCAGCACAATGTCTTACTCATGGAAATGCTTTTCTTAAGCTCTATGATTAAAATTGTAACAAATCTTTCCTGGGAACCTGTTTCTCAAGACATGTGACCCTGATTACATGGCAACAGTATATCTCACCCAGAGACATGTTGCCCTGGAATTCATTCTCCCTGGCTAATCTTGTGCCAAAGTTATCTCAGGATATAAACCTTGGGAAAGGGTCTGGTAAAAGAAAAGCTCTTACAACCTTGAGCTTATTCTTTCTATCTATTCTCAGCAGCCAGTTGGGAAGGATATAAGGCCCTGCTTAAACTGAGGCAGGTACTCTTTCTACCCCCTTTTGATGTCTGTTGGAAGGTTTCTCTCTTGATAATTTTTTATTAGCACTAGAAAAATACTGGCCTTCATCTTCAGGTGTGTTTTTAGCCAATTATGTAGATTTACCATGGAAATGGCATAATTTAATTAATGATTTCTTTAAAAAAATAAAGAAAAGAAACATCCTGAGACTACTTCTACGTAAAATATTCACAGTTCCTCTTTATACCGGTAGCTGCCACAGTTCTTCAAACAACTTCACTCCCATTACTGTCCGCTCAAGAAATCCTTTCCTACATTCTTAATTCATATTCTAAAGCTGACATGCATCACTGCTACGTGTCACATCACACCATCTGTTATTTAAAGCAAGGGATCAATCATCTCCCTAGATCAGAATAGTTCTAAGCTTCCCTCTTCGGGAGAGCTGTTAGAATCAGGGTAAGACACACATTCTGATAGGCATTTAATAATAAATTTTTTTGTTTCTTAGACCAGAAAGTCTTAATTCTCCTCCAAATATGTTCAACATGTAATTTTAAATAATGTTAAAAATGTAAATCAAGTTAGCTTTTTTTCTAACTGGATGGCAAAACTGATCCACTTTTACTCTTAAGTCTGTCTCATCAAATTTTTTTATTAATAAATATTCCAAATACTGAAATTTTAAATGTGTAAAGTGAAAAAGAAAGTGCTAGTAACTCAGTTATGTCTGACGCTTTTATGACCCCATGGACTGAAGCCCTCCAGGCTCCTCTGTCCATGGAATTCTCCAGGCAAGAATACTGGAGTGGGTTGCCATTCCCTTCTCTGGGGATCTTCCTGACTGATCCAGGGATCAAACCCAGGTCTCCTGCACTGCAGACATTCTTTACTGTCTGAGTCATCAGATAAAAGGATTCAAAATTATTGGGAAATATGTAAATAATTCTATTCCGTAAGACGAAAACATCAGATTCCCCCCAGTAGCAATTGTAGGCAGCATGATCAGGTGGGCCCAGTTGGTGTAAGAAGAATGATGGCCATATGGCTGAGTTTAGAGAGATAAGTGCCCCTGGTAGCATGAAAGTTCATTTAGGAGTCCATTTACTAACCTGTAACTTAAACAGCAAGGGTTTTAGAAGGCCACTGTGCTGTTCAATAATGCCAGAGGCTCATATGGAAGGATGAAAGTTCCACTGGATACCCTGCTGGAAAGCCCAATGCTATTTTATATGCATGGTAAAATGAGATCTTTGATCTGGGTCAGCAATGTCAGGAGGGCCAAATGGGGACAAGATATACTTGGAAAAGAGTCACCTGCTCTGAAGAGGTGTCCCTGGTGATTGGAGCAAGCAGTCGGCCCTTCAAAGTATTCACAACACATAGTGGCTGGCGAAGCAGGTATTTCCCACAGAGGAAGCTGCCTATGAAATCAACTTGCCAGCAGCTAAAAGGGTGGTCCCCTCCAGAAATCGAAACACGACAGCACAGTTTCCAGTGCACATGTCTCTGAATATTTAAAAAGGTTGAATTATACACTGTAAATAGATGAATTGTATGCTATGTGTCAGTTAAGCTGTTAAAAAAAAAAAAAAAAACAGTCATGAACCTGAGAAGGAATGGTAATATGGTCAAAAAAGGGCAATTTATTTTTTCTCTCCCTTATTTCCTCATTTCAGCTCCCCACTTCTGTGAATCCAGATATGTAGTATAAATATTCTAACTAGTATCTTCTAGGTATATGCCCAGAAATAATGCTCTATGAAAACCATAATAAATTTCTTGCAGTGTTTACTAAGATAAGGAAGTACTTCTCTTTCCACTGGAGAAAGATTCCCATGATTAGGATAAACACGTATACCATTTTTTTTCTTCTTTAGAAATTAAGTAGAATGTTAGACATTATTGTACATTGTAAAGGAGGGCTTCCCAGGTGGCGCAGTAGTAAAGAATTTACTTGCCAAAGGAGGAGACTCAAGAGACTCAGGTTAGATTCCTGGGTCAGAAAGATCCCCTGGAGCAGGAAGAGGCAATCTACTCCAGTATTCTTTCCTGGAGAATCCCATGAACAGAAGAACCTGGCAGGCAACAGTCTCTGGGCTTGCAGAGTCAGACATGAGTGAATACAAAACACAAGCATACATTGTAAAGGAATCTTAAGACTTTGAACTTGTTTCCTTATTTCACAGTACTCAGCAAAGTAACAAAGCTTAGGAATGTAGAGCACAGTGGTGTCTGCTGCTCCATCCACTGCCTCAACCACAGTGAGAGAGCTTCTAAGAGAGACAGAAAGACCTGGAGTAAAGAAGGTGTCAGCCCCTCCCAGATCCAACCTCTCTGAGGTACTACCTTCATTCTTTTCCTGGCATTCCATACAGATACAAGCTTTTATTTCATATCAGGTTTCCAAAAGGTTTTCAGGAGAATCAGAGATTTTCCAATGAGTGACTCAAGCTGAAAGGTGAATATTTATAATGTTTGTACCCCATGTTAATTGAAGAAATCTGATTTCTTTGGGTTTTATGTCCCACAGAGAAATGATATGATTGTTTCTGTGGAGTGAGTAAAATTTTACATACTGCAGCTGACACATGAAAGGCAGGGACTAAGTATAGTGACCTGTGCTTTGAAAGGAGACAATGTATTGAATCTTTTATTCACTACATTGAATAAAAGCATATGTTCAAGCATATGCTTGCTGTATATACCAGAATTCTATACAAGGAGAATGGTCATTTTTAGGTAGTCATTTTTCATTTTTTTTCACAACTGTAAAATATATGCATATACAACAACTCAGGCTTCCAGAGCATATTTATTTTTCTGAGGGAATTATTTATCACATTATTTTGGTGTGTAGCTTATTCTTACATTACTTTCTTTAAATATACTGCTATTCTATTTTATGTTTCAGGGTGGTAGCATAGACTTAGAATATTTATAGATCTCTTTTTTTAAAGATTTATAATATAAACTATTTACAATAAAAGTCTGTCTGTGGTATACATATAGTTGAATTTATTCTTTTTGTCTTCTATCAGGTCAGTGTGCTCTCATTTAATCAAGATATTCTTTTTTAAAGAATAATAAGGGATGAACAAAAGGATATGATATTACATAATTTTAATGTGTATAAAGCTATGTCTTACATACCACAAGCCAATTGAAAAAAGAAAACTTCATCTCCTTTCAATACTGAAAATTGGTTTCTTATTTAATACTTTTCATGACAGTTAAATACTGAGAAATCAACTCAAGAGGAGCAAAAAGGCTAAAAAGTTATTATTTTTCTTAAAAACAAAAGAGCATGAAAGGAGAAGTTTCCTAAATAGAAATATCATATTTTCAAAATCAGATTAACAATTTCTTATAGTTCTTACATTATTCCTGTAGTGAAGTCAGAATTGCATCCTAAAGCTTTTGATTATATGTTACTTTATTATGGTCGCCATTTATATTTATCATCACTGAACTGTTATTTCTCCTAGAAGTATTCCAAATAATATGCAGCAAACTAATTTTAAGAAAAGGAATATATGACAACTGAAATAAAACCAAGGAGCAGAATTGGGCTTCCCTGGTGGCTCCACGATAAAGAATCCGCTTGCAATGCAGGAAAAGCAGGAGACCAGGGTTTGACCCCTGGGTCAGGAAGATCCCCTGGGGAGGACATGGCAACCCACTCCAGATTCTCTAGGCAAGAGGTCCATAAGGCTGGACCAAAAGGCTGAGGTGTACACGGTTGCAAAGAGTTGGACACACCTGAAGCAATTAAGCACACCACAGCAAGGAGCAGAATTATTTTAAGTATAATATTTAATCAGTGTCTGATTAAAATCAGTAATAAATCAATAATAATAAATAAATGAAAATTGATAAATCAATAATAATATTTATTTAATGTAAAAGTTGATAAAAATAGAGAATAGTCATTTCATCTATATTAATAGAAGCACAGAGACATATAAGTAAATCACATATTTGAGGGAAATAAACATTATGCTGAGACTCCTCTGTGGTTCAGTGGGTAAAGAATCACCTGCAATTCAGGAGACACGGGAGATGTACGTTTGATCCCTGAGCTGGGAAGATCCCCTGGAGAAGGAAATGGCAACCCACTCAAGTATTCTTGCCTGGAAAATTCCATGAACAGAGCCTGGTGGGCTATAGTCCAGAGAGTCGCAGAGAGTCAACAGGACTGAGCAATTAGACAAGCAAACATTTTGCTAAGCACTGTGGATGGGATCTGCAGGTTTTAGGGAGGTAGGGATGCTTTGGGAAGGGGACTGAGATAGCTAGTGAGAATAACAATGGTGGCTCAGATGGTAAAGAATGTGCCTGCCGTGCAAGAGGCCTGGGTTCCATCCCTGAGTCAGAAAGATCCCCTGGAGAAGGAATGGCTACCTACTCCTGTATTCTTGCCTGGAGAATTCCATGGACAGAGGAGCCTGGTGGGATACAGTCCATGGGGTCGCAAAGAGCATGACTGAGTGACTAACACAAAAACATGGTGTTAAAATGTTAAATGTTACAAACATCAAACAAATTAATATTTTAAATCCAATAAAATTGCATATTCTTTTTATTTGACCTGAATCTGATGTTTGGCAAATGGTCTTTTTATCAAGTTGCTACATGGTTAGCATTAAATCAATTCAGTTAAAGCAATGTATAAAAAGAAGCAGCATATCATGGTGTAGCCCAAAAGGAGAATGGTGTCAGAGCACAGAGAGATTTAGGTGGTAAGCAATTGCATTTATTTTTATCAGGCATTCATTACTTTGTTGTTTGAGCTATTATTTCAAAATACTTCATTAAAAATCTCAAATAAATTTGACTCCCACTGAAATTAGAACTCCTTAATACCAAAGAAAAGAAAGAAAAAAACCTACCTCTTTGATACTAATTAACTTCAATAAATAATGTCTTTTGGCATTTTTCTTCAAGATAATTAATTTCATTTGCTTTTGTTTTCATCTTGTTATGATCAGTCTTTTATCTATCATTTGACTATGCAGTCCCATCTACTGACAAAGTTTTATCAACATTTATATGTGATGAGGTTTATTCAAGGGAATATAAGAAAATACTTGTCCAAATTCAAGCACACACAAACTTTACTAGGATACATTTAATATTTCTGATAACTTTGCATATTTTTGTAGATTCCTACATATCTTTAGGTTCCCACAGTAACTAATGCAGAACTATGCATCTGGTAGGTAGATTTACTTTAGTAAATATATTATAGGAGTCAATGAAAGTTTATAACAAATTAGTTAAAATCTTAGAGGACTGAGTAAAGCAATGTAGAAAATAGATCTATAAAAGTCAATATTGCTCAAGTGTGATTCTACTAAAGTTCTTACCTAATAAAGTGGGGGAAGGGATTAAAAATTGTTGGCATAAATTTTGAGGATTTGTAACCAGAAAATAAAATTGCAACCTTGGGACTTTTTTAAATGTCCAAACATCTGTTAGCTAACATATACTTATGGTTCATTGAAAACATTCAAAAGTCACACAGGGGACAAGTTAATGATCCAAAGAAAAGAAAGTCTAACTGGTTAACAATCATCTAAGACTTGAGCAATTGTCAAAAATTTATCAAAATATAATATTGAGTATATTTTAGCATACTTGGTAATCACTCAAAATAGACACCAAAACAAACTACTTACTCTATTATCTTATTATTCAATGCTGAATGGGATAATTATAAACATCCAATAAATTTTGTTTGTCATATGAGTAGGATCTTAGGTCTAATTTACTAAACTTTCACTCTAAAATATCAATCATTCAAGAGAGGAAACATAGATCAACTCAAAATTTTTCTTTTAGTATTTAAATGTGTAACTTCATTGAGGATATACATGCTTAAATTATTCCCCCATCTTTTCTTTTTCACCTTTTTGGATTATGAAATACACATTAAAAAGGTACAGAAAACAAAAATGCACTGTTTAATAAAAACATAAAAAACACACCTATGTGATATCTTCACCAGTCAATCGAATAAAAAGACTATTTCAATCAGTTAAGGGGTCTCTTATGTGGGCCTAGGATGTCACAGCCTCTGTGTTCCCCAGAACTGTTTGGAAATCAATTTGGAAACTGCATATAGCTAAACACATAGCATTTAAGAAAGCAATTTCATTCTCATGTATATGTTCAAGGATAAGGAAAATATATGACCATAAAAAGACCTGTATGTGAATGCCTGTAGCTACTCTACTCATAAGAGCCTCAGACTTGAAACTCATAAACAGCCATCAACAAGTGAATGAGAAGCAAATTGCAATCTATCCATATAGTAGAACTCTACACACCAATGAAAAGGTGCCAAAATGTACAACATAAATGAATCTCAAAAGTATTATTTAAGTGAAAAAAGCCAAGCATTAAAACTGTTATTCCATTTATATAATATTCAGTATATATATATATAATATTCAGTATATATATAATATTTGATATATATACTCAGTATAATTATAAGATTCAGTATATTCAGTATATAGATATATTCAGTGTACATATAATATCAGTCAAAGAAAAATCTACAGAGGTAGAAATCAGTGGTTATCAAGAACTGAGAACTGAGGCCCTAGGAGAACTTCGACCTACCCACCCCATGGCAGGAAACCTTCCAAGAGGAGGGACTTCAATACAGGGTATAAATCGCAGTCACACCATTCATTAAAGAAGACTTAAGCCTCCTTTCTCTTGGTACACAAGATGCCTATAATCTCTGGGAAAAAAAAACACATTTTTTTCTTGATAAGAACTAAAATAATAACTTACTCATTCCACAAGTAGTCAGTTCAGTCACTCAATCATGTCCGACTTTTTTGTGGCCCCATGGACTGCAGCATGCCAGGCTTCCCTGTCTATTACTAACTTCTAGAGCTTGCTCAAACTCATGTCCATCGACTTGGTGATGCCATCCAATCATTTCATCCTCTGTCGTCCCCTTATTCTCCCACCTTCAATCTTTCCCAGCAACATTGACTCTTTTCCAATCAGTCAGTTCTTTGCATCAGGTGGCCAACGTATTGGAGCTTCAGCTTCAGCATCAGTCTTTCCAATGAATATTCAGGACTGATTTCCTTTAGGATAGCCTGGATGGATCTCCTTGTAGTCCAAGGGACTCTCAGGAGTCTTCTCCAACACCACAGTTCAAAAGTATCAATTCTTCAGCTTTCTTTACAGTCAAACTCTCACATCCATACATGACTACTGGAAAAACCATAGCTTTGACTAGACAGACTTTGTCAGCAAAGTAATGTCTCTGCTTTTTAATATGCTGTCTAGTTTGGTTAAAGCTATGACCACAAATAGTCATTGAGGACTTAAAAAATGTAAGCCACTGTTTCAAGTACTGGTATTTTTCTGTGGTAAACAATACAGGAAAAGACATTATTCTCCAGGAGCATAAATACTGGTCTGGGTCAGTTTATTAAGGTGTTATCACAAATTGGGCTGAGCGCTCTGGAGAATGATCTCCTATTTTTTTTCCAGAATAGAAATGTCTAGTGTGTTTTATGATGACTCAAAAAGGGTCATTTAAAAAATTTAATAAGATTCTAACAACCATAAGGAAAAACTATAACAACCTGTATTTCTACCACTTAGAGTTATTCTCTGTTACTCTTCTGGCACATCATTTTACACACACACATACTCACACTCATATATTCATTGAGCAAAAACATCATCTTGTGTATTAGTGATGGATGTGTGTGTGTTTGTGTGTATGTGTGTGCGCGTGTGTCGGTCACCCAGTCATGTCTTACTCTTTGTGATCCTGTGGACTGTAGCCCTCCAGGCTCCTCTGTCTGTGGAAATCTCCAAGCAAGTGGAATGGATAAGTAACTAAGATAAAACAAATATAGAAAATATTAGCAATGACAGGCTCTAGGTTAAAGATATTCACCATAAAATTTTATATATATTTCCCAAAATTTTTCATTTCATCTCTTGTCAAATTTATTGACAAAAGACTGTTAATAATATCCCTATACTTTTTTTCAATCTCTAGACTCAAAATGTTATCTCTCTTTTAATTTTTATTTAGAAATTGTCTTGACTCAAAATAAATATTGGAACCCTATAGGACATGAGACTTCTGTCAGCAGACTACATTCAAACTCATGCTACAATGTCAGCTTGTTCCTGGATATCTTCAATTCGCCAGTCCACTCTGCAGATTTGGGATATATGTATATCTACACGTATATAAATGGCTGTCTGGGGAGGCCTTACAAATAGCTGTGAAAAGAAGAGAGGCGAAAGCAAAGGAGAAAAGGAAAGATATAAGCATCTGAATGCAGAGTTCCAAAGAATAGCAAGAAAAGATAAGAAAGCCTTCTTCAGCGATCAATGGAAAGAAATAGAGGAAAGCAACAGAATGGGAAAGACTAGAGATCTCTTCAAGAAAATTAGAGATACCAAGGGAACATTTCATGCAAAGATGGGCTCGATAAAGGACAGAAATGGTCTGGACCTAACAGAAGCAGAAGATATTAAGAAGAGGTGTCAAGAATACATGGAAGAACTGTACAAAAAAGACCTTCACGACCCAGATAATCATGATGATGTGATCACTAATCTAGAGCCAGACATCTTGGAATGTGAAGTCAAGTGGGCCTTAGAAAGCATCATTATGAACAAAGCTAGTAGAGGTGATGGAATTCCAGTTGAGCTATTTCAAATTCTGAAAGATGATGCTGTGAAAGTGCTGCACTCACTATGACAGCAAGTTTGGAAAACTCAGCAGTGGCCACAGGACTGGAAAAGGTCAGTTTTCATTCCTATTCCAAAGAAAGGCAATGCCAAAGTATGCTCAAACTACTGCACAATTGCACTCATCTCACATGCTAGTAAAGTAATGCTCAAAATTCTCCAAGCCAGACTTCAGCAATACATGAACCGTGAACTCCCTGATGTTCAAGCTGGTTTTAGAAAAGGCAGAGGAAACAGAGATCAAATTGCCAACATCCGCCCCATCATGGAAAAAGCAAGAGAGTTCGAGAAAAACATCTATTCTGCTTTATTGACTATGTCAAAGCCTTTGACTGTGTGGATTCTAATAAACTGTAGAAAATTCTGAAAGAGATGGGAATACCAGACCACCTGACCTGCCTCTTGAGAAATCTGTATGCAGGTCAGGAAGCAACAGTTAGAACTGGACATGGACCAACAGACTGGTTTCAAATAGGAAAAGAAGTACATCAAGGCTGTATATTGTCACCCTGCTTATTTAACTTATATGCAGAGTATATCATGAGAAACGCTGGACTGGAAGAAGCACAAGCTGGAATCAAGATTGCTGGGAGAAATATCAATAACCTCAGATATGCAGATGACACCACCCTTATGGCAGAAAGTGAAGAGGAGCTAAAAAGCCTCTTGATAAAAGTGAAAGAGGAGAGTGAAAAAGTTGGCTTAAAGCTCAACATTCAGAAAACGAAGATCATGGTATCTGGTCCCATCACTTCATGGGAAATAGATGGGGAAATAGTAGAAACAGTGTCAGACCTTATTTTTGGGGGCTCCAAAATCACTGCAGATGGTGACTGCAGCCATGAAATTAAAAGACGCTTACTCTTTGGAAGAAAAGTTATGACCAACCTAGATAGTATATTCAAAAGCAGAGACATTACTTTGCCGACTAAGGTCCGTCTAGTCAAGGCTATGGTTTTTCCTGTGGTCATGTCTGGATGTGAGAGTTGGACTGTGAAGAAGGCTGAGCGCCGAAGAATTGATGCTTTTGAACTGCAGTGATGGAGAAGACTCTTGAGGGTCCCTTGGACTGCAAGGAGATCCAACTAGTCCATTCTGAAGGAGATCAACCCTGGGATTTCTTTGGAAGGAATGATGCTAAAGCTGAATCTCCAGTACTTTGGACACCTCACGAGAAGGGTTGACTCATTGGAAAAGCCTCTGATGCTGGGAGGGACTGGGGGCAGGAGAAGTGGACGACCCAGGATGAGATGGCTGGATGGCATCATGATGGACGTGAGTCTGAGTGAAGTCGGAGAGATGGCGATGGACAGGGAGGCCTGGCGTGCTGCGATTCATGGGGTCGCAGAGTCGGACACGACTGAGCGACTGAACTGAACTGAACTGAACTGGTATACATATATATAAAGAATGTGTAAACAATATAATCTTAAGGGTTATGACTTAATTCACTGAATATTTTTGAGATTCACTAATGTTGTGTGCATCAATAGTTTTTTTCCTTTTTTAATGCTGGATATCATTCAATTTTACACAAATACCACAGATTTTCTTTTAATCCATTCAACTGTCGATAATTATTTTGGTTGTTTCTACTTTTTCTTTTTTACCATTTTGCATAAAAATCTAGAATTTTAAAATCCAAGCCTTTGTGTGAATGAATGTTTTATAGTTTTGTGCTACATTTAGGCTTATGATATATTTTGAGTGACTTTTGAGTATATATGAGGTTAGGTTTGTGATTCATATATTTATATATGATAAACCCATTGCTCTAGCATGATTTGTTGAAAATATTACTTTTTTTCCTATTGAACAAACTTGGCATGCTTTTCCCAAATAAATTGACCATGTCTATTTGGGTCATTTCTAGATTTTCAATTCTCTCCAGTTGATCTGTGTTTCTCTCCATATGCCACTGCCAAGGTATTTTGATTAATGGAGTTCTCTAATAAGTCTTGAAATCAAGTAGTCTAAGTTCTATAACTTTATTGTTATTTTTCAAATTTTTTGTTTATGCTAAGCCCACTGAATTGCCACATACATTTATGAGCAGTTTGACAATACACAAAAAGAATATTGGAATTTTAATTGGATCTATAGATGAATCTGTGGAAAAGTCAAAAACATTGAATATTCCAACCCATTAACACAATATATTTCTTCATTATTTAGGTCATCTTTAGCTTCTCTCAGTAATATTTTGTAGTTTCAATGTACAGAACTTGTGCATAATTAGTTGTTCATTCATAAATTCTTTATGCTTGATGATATTTACATAGTTCTTTTACCTTTTTCAATTTTGAATTAGAAAATAAATATACAATTAACTTCTTAAGTAATGATCTGTTCTTAATTTAATGCATTGATTCAGGTTTTCTGTTACTCTAAAATAATAGTTTTACTTCTCTGAAGATATGTTACTAATAATTCATCCATTTAATATACCAAAACTTGCTGCAGCAGTCAGATGAAACTAATACACTGTCTTTCTCATCCTTTATATGCCCATATAACATGATAAATTCAGCACATTTTTCAGAAATCAGAATGATTATCCCAGCAGAACATTAATTAATTATGCAAATAAATGTTAAGGTGTGATAAATCATGAAAATTAAAATTCACATTACTGAAGAGGACATTAATGAGAGAGAAACAGGTTTATTAAAGTAAAAATATGTAATTTAAGTGGTGTTTCATTGATTTTTTGATGTAACAATTTAGAAAAATATTTAAATGCATCAGTACTTTTTTACATTCATACCATTCAAATTTCAAATGATTTTTAAAAACGTGAAACACAATAATTGAGTTTTTTTCTTGACATAACCTAATTTATTGTATATTAACAAATTTTAAGGCTAAGAAGCAAAAATATAACCCTCTTCATTTACAGTTAACTATGAAGTATGCATATATTAAAAGTGATGAGTTAACAAATAAGTTAATACATATTAAAACCATGGATATCACTCAAACTTAAATAGCCTAGTTTGTTTTAAAAGCAATTTACATAAGCACTCATGGACTAAAATTGGTGGTGACAGTTCATGAATTGATGTTTTAAAAATTAGCATAAAATTAAAATATGCTGTATAAGTATACACAAAAATAAGTGATTTTATTTAAGTTATAAAATCTAAAAGAAAAGCTAAGAGGGAGTTTTCTCAATTAGAATACAAAGAGAACTTTTTTAAAGTATTTTAAAGTGTTATAAATACATGCATTTATTTATTTATTTAACAAGTATTTACAAATTTGTTTCTATGTGATAAGCTTTGTTGGGTGTTGATGAAGACACAACAGTAAATCAAACAGCAAGGGTTTGTCTTCACTGTGTTTGTATTGCAATGAATTACAAAATCAAACTGGATTTTAGAAGCACGTCTTAAATAATAATTTTTAAAAATTAGATTTACTTCACTGAAATATAAAGATCTAAATGTAAGACCAGAAACTATAAAACTCCTAAAGGAGAACATAGGCGAAACACTCTCCGACATAAATCACGGCAAGACCTTCTATGACCCACCTCCCAGAATACTGGAAATAAAAGCAAAAATAAACAAATGGGAACTAATTAAAATTAAAAGCTTCTGCACAATAAAGGAAACTATAAGCAAGGTGAAAAGACAGCTTTCAGAATGGGAGAAAATGATAGCAAATGAAGCAACTGACAAACAACTAATCTCAAAAATAGAAAAGCAACTCCTGTAGCTCAATTCCAGAAAAATAAACGACCCAATCAAAAAATGGGCCAAAGGACTAAATAGGCATTTCTCTAAAGAAGACATCCGGATGGCTAACAAATACATGAAAAGATGATCAACATCACTCATTATTAGAGAAATGCAAATCAAAACCACAAGGAGGTACCATTTCATGCCAGTCAGAATGGCTGCGATCCAAAAGTCTACAAGCAATAAATGCTGGAGAGGGTGTGGAGAAAAGGGAACCCTCTTACACTGTTGGTGGGAATGCAAGCTAGTACAGCCACTATGGAGAACAGTGTGGAGATTCCTTAAAAAACTGGAAATAGAACTGCCTTATGACCCAGCAATCCCACTTCTGGGCATATACACCGAGGAAACCAGAATTTAAAGAGACACATGTACCCCAATGTTCATCGCAGCACTGTTTATAATAGCCAGGACATGGAAACAACCTAGATGTCCATCAGCAGATGAATGGATAAGAAAGCTGTGATACATATACACAATGGAGTATTACTCAGCCATTAAAAAGAATACATTTGAATCAATTCTAATGAGGTGGATGAAACTGGAGCCTGTTATACAGAGTGAAGTAAGCCAGAAAGAAAAATACCAATACAGTATACTAACGCATCTATATGGAATTTAGAAAGATGATAACAATAACCCTGTATGCGAGACAGCAAAAGAGACACAGATGTATAGAACAGTCTTTTGGACTCTGTGGGAGAGGGAGAGGGTGGGATGATTTGAGAGAATGGCATTGAAACATGTATAATATCATATAAGAAAAGAATCGCCAGTCCAGGTTCGATGCAGGATACAGGATGCTTGGGGCTGGTGCATTGGGATGACCCAGAGGGATGGTACAAGGAGGGAGGTGGGAGAGGGGTTCAGGATGGGGAACACATGTACACCTGTGGCAGATTCATGTTGATGTATGGCAAAACCAGTACAATATTGTAAAGTGATTAGCCTCCAATTAAAATAAATAAATTTAAATTTTAAAAATACATATATATAATCTTGAGTGCTCACTTCGGCAGTACATATACTAAAATATAATCTTGTTAATATTGTATTTTTAAGATAAATGGGAATTTTTTAATGATTCCTTTATCATTTATGAACAACAGCTAGACGTTTCATTGGTCATACATCACTTTTCTACATTAAGCCCTACTTTAACATATATGGAATAATTACTTTTAGGGTCATGGCTAACATTAGTGCAAATCAGTATCACTGAGCTAAAATCAAGGGAATGGCCAAGATACTCTTCCACCAGAGGCTCAAGGGGAGAATCAGTTCTTTGCTTCTTACAACCTCTGGTGGTCAACATCATTCCTTTGTGGGCATTCCAAAATCTCCTGTTTTTATAAAAACAAAATTTCAGTAAGGAAGGGAGCCTAAGGCTTCATAGACAAAAACAGTGGGTAAGTGGTAATAGGGCAGTCAATGACAATGAATGGGACGTAATCATCTTGGCTGCAAGATGTGAGTGGAAAAGGAGTTAGTTAATTGGACAAGGCAATTAAAATAGCAACACTAAATATGTCATCTCTTTCATTCTTCACTTGAGAAATACTCCTTCTCCAGCCTGGTTACCAAACAGTTTTAAAGGAACAAAAAGGACAAAAATGAAGACTATCACTGTTTCAGTCCTATTCATTTTGTATAGTGCCATTTCTGTTAACCAGGTGTTTGAATAAAAGTCACTATTCTGCATTTTGTGCATTCATAAGGTCTGCTATAATCATTTCATCTAAAGACTTAGATTAAATATTTTAATACAGGTGTATTCTTTAGATTCAGAGCTGTATTAAATATTCTACTTAATAATTAGTCAGGTGCTTTTTATTGCATTCATCTTCTTTTCATGTGGACAAGTAACACTATGTTGTATTTAATTTTCTGAACATTTGCAAAATAGAGTACAGTAAAAATTTATTGGTTAGATAAATCATTGTTGCAGCTCTTTATTTCCCAAGAACTGTATTTTATTGTTCGACTTGGTTCTTCTTTTCTAAAAACCTGAAAAATATTTGTTAAATCATATAATCATTTAACTATCTTAAAGTATTTACAAAAGGTTGCTTTTGCAAGGTGTTAGACCAGCAGTTTATAATTGGCATCATTTTACAAAAGGGGAGAGAGCGCCTTCTGGTTAGCAGAAAGTCAGTTTCATTTGCTGCTGGTAGTTCTAAGTGTAACAACATTTAAAAATGGGTCTTAATCAAATAAATATAATACTATTTAGAAATCGTGTTGAACAAAAGGAAAACTACCACATGTGCTATTTATAATACTATTATTTAAATATTCTAAAAAGCAAGGCAAAAGATGATTTCATGTAGAATTAATTAATAACATTATTGCAAGGAAAAGTCAATTTATTCCTTCAACCGTAGCATATTTCTCTCAAGCCTCTTATTCAGTCCCATAAAAGATTATGGGGAAGATGAGACACAATGATAAGCTTATTCATTACCTCTGAAAAGCTGATCTAAGTAAAAAGATATCTAGATCAAATAGTACAATAGATTCACTATATTACACTCCTGCGATCTGTGAGGAAAATTCTACTAAATGTTTTTGTATTAACATTTAAAATAGTTATTCTCAATATTGAAAGTGGAACTTCTATTTTTTATTAGGCTTCAGATTTTAAAAGCAATATTCAGTTTAAATTGATATCTAGCAGACAGCCTGAAGCAACAACTCTTAAATTTTAACCAAAATGCCTTTAAAAACAAAAGGAGAACTGGGTTCCCACATTTTTTTCCCAAACAAAGACTGTCAGAGCCCATTATCAGAATGAAGTGTGGTTGTCCTGGTGGCTTTAAATTCCATGAGGTTAAATTTTGTGATACAAACTGTGACCTACTCATGGATTTTCATGTGAAACAAGATAGACCTGTTATCCAGAAAGAAACAAAAGCCATTCAGTCCATTCTACCTTGCTTATTCCTTTAGCTGAAAGACTTTCAGTCTTTAATAGCTAAATCCTGGGCATTCATTCCTGCTTTTCACCTACACACGTGTGGTGAAAGGTAAGTATCCATTCACTCTTTCTCCCTCCATTCAAAGAGGGAAACTTTCAGAAATAACTGGCCATAAAAAAAACAGACTGAAAGCATGGTGAAATATCTGATATTGATTCCAGTTTCCACATACCCTTAAATTAGAAAGATAAGTCACTAGACTTGAAGCTATAGGAAAACCAAAACAAAGAACAATACAGATGAACAGATTTAATGCTATTAGATCTAAAATGGTCTGTAGCCTACTCACTATAATATTCTGAATTTTCTTTTGTTGATAATGGAAAGAGATATATCAGCAAACTTGAAGACCAATAATTAGAATCAATGTAAACTAATATTTGTTTGGAAAATCTGAAGTTCACATAAAACTTGTTCCTTTTTCAAGAATGAGTACATAGGGGAAAACAAAGCAAACACAACAAACGTAACTAATATTACGATTAATACTGTCTTAATAGTGGCTCAACCAAGCAACCTTCACTTTCAAGTTCATGGTGGCTCAGTTGGTAAAGAATCTGCCTGCAATGAAGGAGACCCAGGTCCGATACCTGGTTCAAAAAGATCCTCTGGAGAAGGAAATGGCAACCCTCTCTAGTATTCTTGTCTGGAGAATTCATTGGAGAGGATCCTGCTGGGCTACTTTCCATGGGGTATCAAAGAGTTGGACATGACTGAGAGACATACATGATGAATTCACAACAACAACCAAAAAAAAAAAAAAACTGGAACAGAAAGAAGAGCCCACAATTGAAAGGGAAATAGTGAGAAAAGCAGTTAAGAGTGAGAAAAATAGTTAAGCAGTAAAAACACTAAAATATTAGATAGTTAAAAGCATCCTCATAGACAATAAAGTTGAAATTGGTAGATTGGGCTTCCCTGGGGGCTCAGATGGTAAAGAATCTGCCTTCAATGTGGGAGACTCGGGTTTAACCTTGGGTGGGGAAGTTCCCCTGGAGAAGGGAATGGCAACTACAGTATTCTTACCTGGAGAGTCCCATGGACAGAAGAGCCTTTCAGGTTATAGTTCATGGGGTCACAAAGAGTTGTACATGGCTGAAGTGACTTAGCATGCATTCACAGGTTAGAAAATCAAATAAAATATCACTCAAAAAGTAAAGGAAAAGTATATTACACTGAAAACAATGAAATAAAAAATAACAGATATCAATAGAAGATAACTGGCATTTAAAAAGAAAACATTGTTCTATTGTTGAGAAGGAAAATAAAACTGTATAGTCAAAAAAAAACAAAGAAACATTAAATAAAACAGTCAAGGCTTTAGAAGAGATATATAAGTATGGTTTATATTTTCAGATATTGTTGTAATATTATAGAAACTTATTACCTTTTGTTCCAAAAGGAAGGCAAATTTCCCTGCAGATAGGTCAATTTTTTTTTTCTTTTAAAGTACCACATTTTAGGCAAAACTAATGAGAGACATCCATTTTATCTACCAAAGGTAAAATTTGGCATTCTAGTATTAAGAAACAAGTTATAATCACAAGAGATAAAAGGAAAGAATAAAAATCAAGCTGGCCTTAAGTCTGTTATCTTAAAGCCTAAAATGAAGAATTATCTAAGAAATATTAAAAGGGAAATTTTGATTCTAGAATTGTACATTTCACTAAGTTGTCATTTCTCTAAGACAAGAGACATGTAAAGACTCAGACATACCCATTTTGAAAACAGTAATAATAAAATAAACATACTTGGAAATGTACATTTAAATAAGATGAAATTCTGTATTTCAGAATAATATGAAGTGTGTTGTGGGTAACACTGATGCTATTTACTTTCAAGATTAATTTAATGTGAAAAATGTCTACAAAACTTAATTAATACCAGAATAGTTTCTGAAATGGAAATTTTACAGATCAGAAAACATTAAAATAATAATCTATGTGGTATCTGCTGCTTTATTGACTATGCCAAAGCCTTTGACTGTGTGGATCACAATAAACTGTGGAAAATTCTCAAAGAGATGGGAATATCAGACCACTTGACCTGCCTGTTAAGAAACCTATATGCAGGTCAGGAAGCAAGAGTTAGAACTGGACATAGAACAACAGACTGGTTCCAAATAGGAAAAGGAGTACGTCAAGGCTGTATATTGTCACCCTGCTTATTTAACTTCTATGCAGAGTACATCATGAGAAACACTGGGCTGGAAAAATCACAAGCTGGAATCAAGATTGCTGGGAGAAACACCAATAACCTCAGATATGCAGATGACACCACCATTATGGCAAAAAGTGAAGAGGAACTAAAAGGCCTCTTGATGAAAGTGAAAGTGGAGAGTGAAAAAGTTGGCTTAAAGCTCAACATTCAGAAAATGAAGATCATGGCATCTGGTCCCATCACTTCATGGGAAATAGATGAGGAAACAGTGGAAACAGTGTCAGACTTTATTTTTGGGGGCTCCAAAATCACTGCAGATGGTGACTGCAGCCATGAAATTAAAAGACGCTTACTCTTTGGAAGAAAAGTTATGACCAACCTAGATAGCATATTCAAAAGCAGAGACATTACTTTGCCAACAAAGGTCCGTCTAGTCAAGGCTATGGTTTTTCCAGTAGTCATGTCTGGATGTGAGAGTTGGACTGTGAAGAAGGCTGAGCACCAAAGAATTGATGCGTTTGAATGGTGGTGTTTGAGAAGACTCTTGAGAGTCTCTTGGACTGCAAGGAGATCCAACAAGTCCATTCTAAAGGAGATCAGTCCTGGGTGTTCTTTGGAAGGACTGATGCTAAAGCTGAAACTCCAGTACTTTGGCCACCTCATGCGAAGAGTTGACTCATTGGAAAAGACTCTGATGCTGGGAGGGATTTTGGTTGCAAAGAGTTGGACATGACTGAGTGACTGAATTGAATTGAACTGATGTGTACTTATGTGAGTAACATTAAAGGAAAATATCATTTAAAGTCAGTTCAGTTCAGTTCAGTTCACTTCAGTTGCTTAGTCGTGTCCAACTCTTTGCAATCCCATGAATTGCAGTATGCCAGGCCTCCCTGCCCATCACCAACTCCCGGAGTTCACTCAAACTCATGTCCATCTAGTCGGTGATGCCATTCAGCCATCTCATCCTCTGTTGTTCCCTTCTCCTCCTGCCCCTAATCCCTCCCAGCATCAGAGTCTTTTCCAATGAGTCAGCTCTTCACATGAGGTGGCCAAAATATTGGAGTTTCAGCTTTAGCATCAGTTCTTCCAAAGAACACTCAGGACTGATCTCCTTTAGGATGGACTTGTTGGATCTCCTTGCAGTCCAAGGGACTCTCAAGAGTTTTCTCCAATGCCACAGTTCAAAAACATCAATTCTTTGGTGCTCAGCTTTCATCACAGTCCAACTCTCACATCTGTACATGATTACTGGAAAAACCATAGCCTTGACTAGATGGACCTTTCTTGGCAAAATAATGTCTCTGTCCTTCAATATGCTATCTAAATTGGTCATAACATTCCTTCCAAGGAGTCAAAGAAGATATAATTTGCAAAAAAGAAACACCATGTATGTCAGCTACAATTCTGACCACAAATCAATTACAAATAGGATTTAACAATAAATATTCAACCTAATCCTTCAATATCTTTTTATTTAAAAGTATATTTGTAAATCTATTCAATCAAAAGAATTGAATGTGCAGTAATAGTCTATCTATAAATCAACCTATCAAACATCATGTAAAACTATAGAAACTGTCTTATTCCACATATTCATTCCATTGATTTATCGGTTTACAAAATACTTTTCCATACATAGTATACTGCAATCATCATTCTAGATTTTCTTATATGGTATTACAGAATAGAATAAAAATATCTTACAGGAAACAGTGGAAATATATAAAATAGAAATTATAACTATGAACCTAACTTAAGTTTGGAACTTGAAAAAGTAAAGTGTATGCAGTGAAAGGTCAGTTTCAGCAAGGATGACTCTTTGTTGATATTGGTTTTTCCTTCTGAAAGATCACAAAAATAATGATTGGAAAGATTTTCAGATACTATCCCAGCTTTATGGCTAGTTCTTGCCTTTTCATTCTGTAAGGAACATTAACTTTCCTTCACCAATTAGTAAGAGTCAATACAACTGCTCTTGAGTGGAGCTTTATAATGATAAACCATACATAATTATGATGATATGTAACTGGGGAACTTTGTGAAATAACCTATCTGAACTCAAACTTCCTTCATAGGGTCACCTCAAGCTCTTTCCTTTTTGGCTTACATTTCTTAAGGTTTTTGTTTTGAGGTTAAATAATAATAAACATGCAGCCTTCCAGGTGGCACTAATGGTAAAGAACCTGCTTGCCAATACAGGTAGACATAAGAGACATGCATTCAATCCCTGGGTCAAGAAGATCCTCTGGAAAAGGGCATGGCAACCCACTCCTGTATTCTTGCCTGGAGAATCCCATAGACAGGGGAGCCTGGCAGGCTACAGTCCATAGGCTCTCAAAGAGTCAGAGACGACTGAGGTGACTTTGCACTGGATCAGTGGAGTAATAGACTAGAAAACAGTGTAAAAGTAACAATTTTATTAACAAATAAATTATTGTTTATAATAACATAAACAATATTTAATACTATGTTACACTATATGTTTTGCAGTATAAACTCTAACATAAGATGTAAATGCAAGCTTTCTAAGATCTTGAAACTGGCCTACAGTGACAGGTTGAATTTTAATAAGACAGAGAACTTAAATCATTTATATTAGCAGGATTCAACCAAATTTGAATGAATAAAATTAACCTTGTCGTTGTTGTTCAGTCCCTAAGTCAAGTCTGACTGTGACCCTGTGCCTGCAACATGGCAGGCTCATCTGTCCTTCACTATCTCCCCAAGTATGCTCAAATTCATGCTCATTGAGTTGATGATGCCATCCAACCATCTCATTCTCTGCTGCCCCCTTCTCTATTTGTCTTCAATCTTTCCCAGCTTCAGGGTCTTTTCCAATGAGTTGGCTCTTTGCATCAAGTGGCCAAATTATTGGAATTTCAGCTTCAGCATCAGTCCTTCTAATGAATATTCAGAGTTGATTTCCTTCAGGATTGACTGGTTTGATTTTTTTGCAGTCCAAGGGACTCTCAAGAGTCTTCTTCAGCACCATAATTCAAAAACATCAATATTTTGGCACTCAGACTTCTTTATGATCCAGCTCTCGTGTCCGTACAGGACTACTGGAAAAACCATAGCTTTCCAAGGAGCAAGTGTGCTTTAATTTCAAAGCTGCAGTTACTGTCCACAGTGATTTTGGACCACAAGAAAATAAAATCTGTTACCGTTTCTGCTCTTTCCCCATCTATTTGCCACGAAGTAATGGGACTGGGAGAAATGATCTTAGTTTTTTGAATTTTGAGCTTCAAAGCCAGCTTTTTCACTCTCATCTTTTATCCTCATCAAGAGGTTCTTTATTTCCTCTTCACTTTGTATCATTAAAGTGGTATCATCTGCATATCTGAGGTTGTTTATATTTCTCCAGCAATCTTAACTCCAGTCTGTGGTTCATCCAGCCTTGCCATTTTGCATGATGTGCTCTTTATATAAGTTAAATAAGCAGGGTGACAATATACAGCCTTGTTATACACCTTTCCCAATTTGGAATTAGTCAGGTATTCCATGTCCAGTTCTAACTGGTGCTTCTTGACCAGCATACAGGTTTTTCTAGTGGTTTTCCCTACTTTCTTCAATTTAACTCTGAATTTTGCATTAAGGAGCTCATGATCTGAGCCACAGTCAGCTTTACGTCTAATTCTTGCTGACTGTGTAGAACTTTTCCATCTTTGGCTGTGAAGAAGATAATCAATCTGATTTCTGTATTGACCATCTGGTGACGTCCATGTGCAAAACTGTCGCTTGTGTTGTTGAAACAGGTGTTTCCTATGACCAGTGTTCTACTGACAGAACTATGTCAGCCTTTGCCCAGCTTCATTTTGTACTCAAAGACCAAATTTGACTGTTTTCTGGGTATCTCTCTCTTGACTTCCTACTTTTGCATTTCAATCCCCTATGATGGAAAAGACAACCTTTTTTGGGGGTGTTAGTTCAAGAAGATATGGTAGGTCTTCACAAAACTAGTTAATTTCAGCTTCTTTGGCATCAAGTGTTGGGGCATACACTTGCACTATTGCAATGCTGAATCATTTGCCTTGGTAATGAGCTAACATCATTCTGTCATTTTTGAGTTTGCAACCAAGTGCTGCATTTTAGGTTCTTGTTGACTATGAGGGCCACTCCATTTCTTATAAGGGAGTCTTGCCCACCATAGTATAATTGTCATCTGAATTAGATTCTCCCATTCCAGTCCATTTTAATTCACTGATTCCTAGAATGTTGATGTTCACTCTTTTCATCTCCTGCTTGATCACATTAAATGGACCTAATATTCCAGGTTTTTATGCAATATTGTTTTTTACAGCATCTAACTTTATACGACCAGACACATCCACAGCTAAGCATTGTGTCCACTTCATTCTTTCCAGAGCTATTTGTAATCATCCTCCTTTCTTCCCCAGTAGAATACTGGACATCTTCCAACCCGGCAGGGGTGGGGGGAGCAGGGAGTGGGGCTTATCTCCTGGTGTCTTATTTTTTTGCCTTTTCAAACTGTTCATAAGGTTCTTGAGGCAAGAATACTGGAGTGGTTTGACATTCCCTCCTCTAGTGGACCGTGTTTTGTCAGAAATCTTCACTGTAACACTGTGTGGCATGGCTCATAGCATTATTGAGTTATGCAAGCACCTTCACTACTACAAGGCTGTGATGCAAGAAGGGGGAAATTGACCTTGGATTTAGGGAAAGAAACTATGTTAGCTGTGTGGTGACCATGATAATGCCACTTGCAGACCTCTTACTACAGAATGCAAAGTTAACCAAGTTGCTGTACGTTTACATCTTTCCCTGTTTTTTGCAGAACACAAGTCTCCCACAGGCTGTATGCACCAGTGACAGCATTACTGCTGTCTAGTTCCTCGCTTGTGCCCGACTCTTTGCGACCCCAAGGACTGCAGCCCACCAGGCTCCTCTATCAATGGGATTTTCCAAGAAAGAATACTGGAGTGGGTTGCCATTTCCTTTCCCAGGGGATCTTCCTGACCCAGGGATTGAACCCAGGTCTCCGTCTCCTGCACTGCAGGTGAACTCTTTACCACTGAGCCACCTAGGCAAGCCTCCAGTGACAGTGTGGAAGGGATGTTAATGTACATTTCACATGGGAAGAAAAAGGAAGACAGAGTCCAAATAATCCCAAAGGACTTTCCTGGCTTCTCTTTAGAGTGCTCAGCAGTCTAGGATGCTTGCACCCAACCATCTCTCCCACCCTCTTCACTTGGGATTGGATCTGCTTTGAGGACCCAGAGCTATCCAGCTTGTACTGACTCCGTCCTATTTCATTTTGCATAGATATCTCCCTAATGAAAAACTGACAAATTTAACTCACTCTTGGTGCTTGTATCAGAGGACATGAAGTAAAAGAGATGAGTTGAATATAACTTATTTAAGGAAAAGAATGCTTAAAATAGTAGGGAACAGAAAAATTTTCAAGTTTATTCAGTTATTCAAGTTGAGCATTATAGTGATGAGATAGATTCATTTTAATAATTGAATTTCATGATAATAACAGTAATACATATTTATTATAGAGAATTTAGAAAACAAAAGAATGAGAAGAGGTCAAAAATATCAATAAGAAAGAAGAGTCGCCATTAACATTCTGCTGTATTTAATTTGTCTTCTTTTAAGTGCACACTTTAAAAATTTAGTTCATGGTAGAAAAAAAAATACATTTTATTGAAAGTGTGTTTCAGGAGTAGGCTGCAATGAAATGTATGCAAGAAGAATTGGGAAAAGCAAATAATGTGAAGTTAAGAGTTTTTAAGAAGCATTGTTAATTTTTCAGATTTCATTTAGAAGGTTTAATAATCATTTTATTCTTTATGGAAGAATTGATCATCATAATCATAATAGAAATGCAGAAAATTGAAAGTTATAAATGAAAGAACTGGTAGAAAAAATCTTCTATCCTTTGTCTTATGAGCTCTGAGGAATAACTTTGCAATATATATTAAAATTATTTCCACTCTCAGCTGCCAAGGAGAATAAATTAAAGTTCACATGGACATGTATCATAGAAGCTTTAGATGCTCTGTGAGTAAAATGATGGCATTTGTGTCAAAATATTTTCCTGTCTCTAACTCCAAAAAAATGTTTCTAAAAGGAATATTTGAGAAACAGTTACATAGTTAGGAATCTAGATTCATTTGAAGTAAGCTTATGACTATTAATAATAATTAAGAAAGAAAGTGAAAATTGCTTAGTCATGTCTGACTCTTTGCGACCCCATGGGCTATAGTCCATGGAATTCTCCAGGCCAGAATACAGGAGTGGATAACCTTTACCTTTCTCCAGGGGATCCTCTCAACCCAGGGATCAAACCCAGTTCTCCCGCTTTGTAGGTGGATTCTTTACAAGCTGAGCCGCAAGGGAAGCCCAAGAATACTGGAGTGGGTAGCCTATCACTTCTCCAGGGGATCTTCCCCAACCAGGAATCGAGCCGGGGTCTCCTGTATTGCTGGCAGATTTTTCACCGAGCTATCAAGAAGCTCCTAATAATGCTATAGATAATGGTGATATTGTTTTCCTCAAATGAAAGCAGTCATTCCAGTTCCAAAATTATGATTGTCTTAAGAATAAATGACCTTGATTACATTCTCTAACCACTGTACTCTTGAAATGATTCAGAAAAATTGCATTAAAAAACAAAAAAGATGGATATATGATAGCTTTGTATTCTTTAGGAAAAATGAATACTTAGACATTTTAGTTATCAGAAATTTTACTTTAACAAGATAATAATGGTATTTAATGAAGGTACTTAATGAAGGATAGTATGAAAATACAAGTGCAATTAGAACCAGAAAAATTCTGTGCAATATTCAAATAGGACAATTGAACACAAATCAGAAAAATCCTAGTGATATATAAATATCCTGTATTTATTCTGTGGAGGTCAGTGTAATGAAGAATGTACACTTTCTTTTCAATCTGATTTGATTCTTCCCTAAACAAGTATTTTTTTTTTTCCTGTCACTTCGGCCTTAGAAATCATCTTTCATCCTTGAGGTGAGAGTAATAAATTTGGGGATGAATTTTAAATCCCCTCAACACTGACATCTATTGAGTCTTTTTATTTGAGAAATGAGCTTGCAGCTTAGAAGTGTAATAACTAAAATAAATGAATCTTGAAAGCCTTTAACAGGCTTTTGGAAATCTGGCTTTCCTTCATGTAGAAATGCCATTCCATTGATTAAGTGCAGAAAAGGAATATGAAAAAAAAATGTTTTCTTTTTTAATACTATAGATCTAAAACCTTTATTGTCTGAAAATAAGGCACTGACCTTTTCCTTGGTAGTTTTTACTTTTTCTTGTATCAGAGTCTTGACTCTGAAATTTTCAAAACAAAAATTTCAAAAAAAAAAAATCACTTCAGTCTACACTCTTGTCCAACTCTTTGCGACCCTATGGACTGTAGGGTCCAAGAGCCTCTGTCCATGGGATTCTCCAGGCAAGAATACTGGAGTGGATTGCCATGCCCTCCTCCAGGGGATCTTCCATCCCAGGGATCAAACCCACCATCTCTTATGTCTACCTGTACTGTCAAGCACGTTCTTTACCACAAGTACCACCTGGGAAGCCCTGTCGGTGAAAAGAGTAAAGTTTCCCTCTTCTTCCTGCTTTTGGTCTCTCATAGGCAGGTAGACAAGTGGCAAAGCAGAAATCTAGTTTGCAGAAGCCCTACTCCAACTCTCTCACAGTAAAATACAGATGATAGATTTGAGCCAAAAAACAATGGTTTATGACTTTATCCAATTCCTTTGAATTACTATCTTCGTACACTGTTCAAAGTAATAGAGAACATAGTTTTTCTGCTCAGGCTTCAGTGAAAGTGTATGTGTGTGTATGTGTGTATGTGTGTGTATGCACTCAGTCATGTCTGACTCTTTGTGATGTCATGGACTATAGCCTGCCAGGTGCCTCTGTCCATGCAATTTTTCAGGCAAGAGTGCTGGAATGGGTTGCCATTTCCTACTCCAGGGGATCTTCCTAACCCAGGGCTTGAACCGGTATCTCTTGGGTCTCCTGTACTGGCAGGCCGATTGACCACTGTACCAGCTGGAAAGCCCACAATTTACTCTGGAGCCACTTATGAAATTATATCTGACTACAAAAAAATTATCTTATTTGTCTATCTTCTTTCTAACTTTAAACAGATCAAAAATGTGGCTCAATGCCAGCAATTTTGGAAACCTATGCTGTGTTTTCTGGATATGCTTTTATTTTTCTGGAAGCAAACACATTTTTTTCAAGCTTTACCTATCATCAAGTATAAAATTGAGGACAAAAACAGACTCAGCTGAGAGAGGAAAAAATTACATTGATATCTTCTCCCCTTTAGTGTCATTCAAATTAACTCTGAGATTCCAAGTTCTCTATTCACTTGCTTACACCCTGGTATTCACACTCTGCTAGTTTCCCTGTG
Source organism: Ovis canadensis (assembly GCF_042477335.2). NCBI lineage: Eukaryota > Metazoa > Chordata > Mammalia > Artiodactyla > Bovidae > Ovis > Ovis canadensis. The sequence continues at coordinate 76,966,216 of NC_091252.1, forward strand.
TTTGAACACTGCCTTCTTACTCTTACAGTACTTACAGCATTCTTCTTCCCCATGCCACTTCCCGGGACTTCAGAATTTCCCTTTTTGGGTCTCCCAATCTTTTGTATAATCACTTTTATTTCAAGTCTCTCTTGCATCTCCTCACTCTTTGTAATCCTAGTGGGAGAGACCCATTTGCTTCCCACTCAATCAGGCAGGTGTTTAATTGCTTTCTTAGCACTTTGAAGTAACTATGTTCCTATAAGAATTTTCTCACCCATTTACTTCTACTTGCTAAATATAGCTCTTATCTTGTGGAAAAGCAGAAAGACAAGGACATTTAAATCACCATAATGCTGCTGATGTACATAAAACAATCAGTAATTATTTCCCTAGCCAAAAATAAATCTCTTCCTGTTTTCATGGTGAGGAAGCCACATATTGTCTATCAGATACTAGATACAGGTTCCCTTAATGGTTGGATTAAAACTAAAACTGCAGCAATAAACATTTTAACTTATGTATATTTTTATAGTGGTTTCTTAGCAATGACTTTGACATCTTTTCATTTAACTAGCTATTGCTGGCTTTCTTTTTTCTTTCATTTACAATAGTTTTTGACCAGCAGACAAGATTTTAAAACAAAATGGAGAATAATTTCTTTGTGTGCTTGTGTTTATGTGTGTGCTATTTGTCTGAACTGTGCTAAAGAATACATATTATACATCTAAACTGTCATGTTTGCTTTGTATTCATTTTCAGTTTGCTCTGTGCTATGTAGAATGGCTATAGATTATGGTTAACCTACACATGGTTACTAAATGCATTAACTTACTGAATCTTACAAGCATACAGTGTTGAGCTGTTTTTCATATTTAAAAGCGCCATGCATTGCAGCAACCACAAATCATGGATCATGGTCTAAACGGGCAGGGGGCCAAATATTCAATAAATGTGAAATCTCTGCTCTCAATAGTAAGTCAGAATTCATTTCCCCTTCCTCTGCTGTTTAATGGCTAAGTCTTGTCCAGCTCTTTTATGACCCCATGTACTACAGTCCACCAGGCTCCTCTATCCATGGGATTCTTCAAGCAAGAAGACTGGAGTGAGTTGCCATTTCCTTCTCCAAGGGATCTTTCCAACCCAGGGATCAAACCCACATCTCCTGTACAGAAAGGTGGATTCTTTACTGCTGATCCACCAGGGAAGCCCCATAAAAACCATTAGTAAAACATTTTTCACTTTTCTAAACTAGATTTGCATTATTTTGCTTATTTGTCTTTCCCTCCATCCTTTTGTGAAGTCTCTGAAGACAAAGACCCTGTCTTTGTCTATTTTTAATCCCCCACAATTTCTATTCAGTTTTCATATATACACTCAGTATTTGTTAACTTTATTTATAGGAAGACATGATAGGGTTGTTATGCATTCTTGGATATTTTTCTATTTTTATTATGTGAATTTTAGAGTACTCATATATTAGTATCTCTAAACAAAAAAAAATCGTTATTTATTTGGAGTAGCTTGATAAGTTAAAATAATTTTAAAACCTTTCTATTGAAAGGCATACTGTTGATCTAAATAGCTAATTTTACAGTTCTTTATCTTAGCGTGACTACAGTGCTCATATCAGGAAAAACATTTGTGTATACTGATAAAGGATTTAACTTCTAATCTGAGAGTTTATCTAATCAACTTGTGTAATAATATGTAGCAAACTACTAAGTAGAGCTTATAGTGACCAGGTACTCTTTTAAGCACTTTACATAAATGGATTCATTTAATCTTCAGGAAAACTGTATGAAGTAGATATTATTTAATATCATTCCCATTTTTCAGATGAAAAAGCCAGTTCTTCAGTGGCAAGTTTGAATCCTTGTGTCCAGACTCATAGGCTACAGTCTTCTGCATAACATGTCTTCTCTTAAAATGATCAAGTTATTTGCCTATTGCTAGAGAAGGCAATGGCACCCCACTCCAGTACTCTTGCCTGGAAAACCCCATGGACGGAGGAGCATAGTAGGCTACAGTTCATGAGGTCTCAAAGAGTCGGACACGACTGTGACTTCACTTCACTTCATAGAATGTCTAAGTTTGATTAGGAAACAGCATCCTATTTTTATTCCTACACTCTAAGTAACCTTCAATTTAGCTCCATTTTTCAAAGATTCCAAATATGGAAATGGAGTGGGCAGGGATTCGGAGAGAAAGGGCATCGGAGAATGAGTTCGTGAATTCCTTCTGCCCTGGCTCTTCTGCTGGGTCCTGTGTTCAGAGCTATATTCAAGGGGTGAAAGATTTATGACTGAAATTATGGAAAGAAGAGTTTCTTTGCTCCCAGCAGTCACTAGATTGGGAATTCAGCTTTCCAAATATTTTGTTTTAACTCTCACCTTGCAAAAATACCAATCCTGAATATTAACAAGGCTCTCTGAAGAGCATAGACTACAGCCAAGAAACAAAAAGGAGAGACAAGTAAGCATATTTATATCCTACAATGAATTCCCGCAGATTTTAAATGTTTCTATAATTTTCTTTTGTGTAGTAATAAAAACAAATTAGGCTCATGTTGTTTTTATTGACTGAGGGCTTAATGGAACTGCCACTTTTCAATTGGGTTTCACATAGGTGTCCAATTAACTATTCACTTAGACAGAAGGTTACTGCACAAATGTATGTAACCTTACCCCAGACCATTTGTTTAATGTTTCTCGCCATGTGACAGCACTTATCTAATTACTAACAGAAAGCAAAAAAGTCATGATGACCAAAATAAGCCATCATGTGTTCTTAATAAATGCTATGCTCATGATTTTTGGTTTTATATATAACATTGTGAAACAATTATTATTGCACAATGACTATATGTACACACACACACTCATGCATAAAGACAGATACAGGGCAAATTACCTTTTATTTTGTTTTTCCATAATAACAAGATATGAGAGTGAAAAGTGGAAGAAGTTTATATGGAATCTCCTTTATTAATCATTTCAGATAAAAACTGTATTGCTGCTAATGTCTGGATACATAAATCAGTAATCAAAATTTGATAGATTATTAACACACACTTGTATGGCTTTAGAAAACCTGAAACTTTTTTTTTCCTTTTCCTTCCCTGTTTCACTTTGCATCTCTCTATTTTTTAATTTGTTTTCTTTATTTTAAAGTATTGTATATCAACATATACCACTTAAATATATACATTTGCATCCAATAAATCATATAGAAGCTATGGCATTTTACATTTCTCAGATTGTTTCATTCACTACAAAATAGAAAGTAGAAGCTAGTCATAGAATGTATTTATATTTATATGAGCTACTGAAATCAAAGGAAATTATCACCGCACATTAAAATTAGTACTTAAAGATTTCTCACATATGTGAAATGTGTCACTGAAATCAAGACAATAAGAAGCATATACAGACATAGATAATTTATTATGAATATAGATATATTTATTTATTTATTATCATTATAATAGACTTTAAAAATTTTCTTGAAAGGAAAGGAACTTCTCTACAGATATGTGTGTAGATAAATTTATATGTCCATATGCACACCTGTTTTGACTTTTGAGAATCACAGTATTTAGTCTGAGTTTATCAGAAACCCTAATATTTTCTGAAAATATAGTGACACAAGCAAAGAAAATTATTTCATGTTTACTCTCTATCCAGAATTGTTCAATAGGACAAAGAAAAAAAATAAAAACATAACAGGTGAGCTTCTAAGACTGAAACCTGTCCAATAGCAATTAAAAATAGCCTCCAATTAGCAAGCCTTCTAGTGCAAATATGAATTCCGCCCCCCTCGGATATTTTAGATTTTCTAAATTATACAAAGAATGCCTTCTATAGGAACATCTCTATACTTTTTACATATCAAAGAAAATGATTTATTTGATTAGACAAATGAGATTTAAGGTTATATTCAGAAACAGAATCAGCTGAGGTGTAGAAACACCATTATTGAATAACTAACTACAGGCTCTTAATTCTTAAATCTATCAATACCAGTATCAGCTACAATTATCATTTTGGCAAGGGAATAAATCAGCAATTATTATATCTTTATTTCCTTAAACAAAAGCTATGTTTAGATGGTTTGCTTGGGGTATTTAAGGACTTGTTTAAACTTTAATTACTTCTTTTATCTTTTTATTCAGGAATTAATTACTCTCACAAGAAAGACATAATTTGAGTTTTCTCAGAAATAAACAGAATTACATAGCCTAAATATGCACTTTCTTTGGAACTCTCAATTCAAAATTAACCTTGTTGAAATGTATTGTCAGTTCCTTATCTATGTTCTCCACAAAAGCATGCCGATGGGCTATAGATACCATTCAGAGCACAAAGGAAACTTTAAAAAATTCTCTTTGTCAATTTCTCTGAGAGACCCTAGACAACAAATAGTTATTTAAGCTATAATGATTTCAGAACATGCACCCTGCATTTTGTTCTGTTTGATAATGCATTTTCATTATGGAAATTTTTAAAAGATTATTTTAGACATTTTTAAGTAAACAGTTTTTCAAGTATTTTAAAAATTTTCAACAAAAACATGAAATCCCCCTCTTCTATTCTTCTAATTCAAGCTGCTACATAGACTTTTAAACAAAAAATAGAATACTGAGTTTCCTTGGGAGTTGTAAACAGGAGTCAACGTTGAAGATATTAGTGAAAAAAAAGTCCAAAGAGTCTAAAGAATGAATCTAGAAAAGTACATGCAGATCTAAGTTAGTAACAACTATAAAACCTCATCAACAGCCTTCAGCCAACATTTATGATGGGAAGACTAAAATTATGCTGAAATCAACACCATTCAGAGTAATTGTAGGGGAAGTAAGTGTGAAAACAGAACTGCAGTGTTTTTTTTTTTTCCCTTCCCTCAAAATCCAAGAGAAGGGTGCTTACAACAAAGAAAACAATATACCATGCAGAGCTGAGATATATAACTGAGAGTAGGCATCTCACTATGGATGGATATGAACTGATATATGAAATTTTTTACTGGAGTCCTCCTTGGACCAAAGCAGCTCATGATGAGAATTATTGAGAGAGGGATACAGGGACTTTCTTCATGTTGGCAGGATTATCTTCTGAAAATTCAACAAAATGCCTCAGGAGATAAAGAGCCAGAGATGACAGTTATATCACAACAATGAATGTGGGAGCCAAAAACAAACAAAACCCAACAAATCTAAAAAGCAAAATACAGTAAATAAAGATATTTCTCCTTGTCCTTTAATTCTTTCCCCTACTTAGAAACAAAAAGGAAAGTATATCAAGGAGAATAAGAAATTTACAAGCCATAAATTAAGGCTATGATCGTAGAAACAGGGATGAAAATGGGAGATTAGGGCAGAGAAAGAATAATTCTGTATGGAATGAGAGACTGATTTGGGGTTTGCTTGTATTTGGCTTTTAAATACCTGAAATATTATTCCAAAAGACAAAATGATCAGAAAAACTTTAAAATCTGTCTCACATATCTTCCAGACTTGGATAAAAGAAATCCAATAGAATGTGCTTAAAGGCATTAAAAATAAAATAAAATCTCCTTATTTTAGTCACAGAGTTCTATACACTTAAAAACCATTTATATTGTCTAAAGTCTTAAATTAGGTTCAAATGATCTGTGGTTGAGCTCATTTTCTAAGAACCCATTCTTTCATCTCTTTCTCTCCTCTCTCATTTTTACCTGTTTATTTTTTTTCCCTCCATGCATAACACAAAAGCTTTTAGGGGAAGGGAGCACCAACCTAGCCCTAAATATTGTGCACAATCTCATTTTTCAGTCATAGTATTGATTCAGCCAAAGTTATGTGATCAAACTTGTCCCAGAGATGCAAAGGGAATGAAATGGTGGGCAGGGAGTAGGGGGTGTTTTGGGGGCGGGTGTGCCTAGGAAAAGAGGCTTTCTCATTCTCTGGACAGAGCTTCCAGAAGATGTCTTTTTCTCTAGATGACAGTGACAATGCCTGTAGGTTAAAGAATATTGACAGACATCCTGCAACTAGCATTAGGGCAAAACTGACACAGCAGAAAGAAGAAATGGTATGGGATAGGTCTTTAATAACATTGTTGAGCTAGTGATTCAAAGTAACTCTGAATCCCATCGTGAATCAAGACTTCTCTCCAGTGTCAACCAGTTATTTCCCTTGCTAAATAGTGAGTAATCTGGGTTATCTTTTAAGTATTTCACTACTGGATCAGACAGTAAAGAATCTGCCTGCAATGTGGAAGACCTGGGTTTGATCCCTGTCTTGGGAAGATCCCCTGGAATAGGAAATGGCTACCCATGCCAATATTCTTGCATGGAAAATTCCATGGACAGAAGAGCCTGGTGGGCTACAGCCCATGGGGTTGCAGAGTTGGAACAACTGAGAGACTTTCACTTTCTACTTATTATAAAAACACAATATTCTGTACTCTAGCCACACTCTCAGAATCTTTTACATTTTTGTTATGTCTCCTTGACCACTGAGATTAGTTAGACCAAGAGAGACCAATCATTGCACTCTAATTCTTTGATTACACTGATCAGAAGTAACTTGGTCAAACAGTTTTTCTTTTTTGTTAGTTTTGTTTTGTTTGTTTGTTTTTTTTCCCCAAAAAGTTTGAACTAGATGTGGTAGAGAGTAATGTTATCCTCTTTAATTTCAAAGTAAAGTAAACAAGCCTGGGGTTCTTGGTGGGCATGGTGGAATCTTCCAGACGATGACCACAATACTTGGAGAGAAGCAGAAATCAGATAAAAAAAAAAAAACAAGATTCATGACGGACCCACAGTAACTTACCAGGAGTCTTTGCCTTTTGCGAGCTTGAATTCACAACTCTTTCTCATTTCTTTGAGCTGGAATAATACTTTGAATAGGTCTCTGTTTGAAGTAACTCATCAAGGTTATTCTTGTCTCTTGCAATTACAGACTTCTAGTACCCTTCCTTGGAGAAGGCAGAGGCACCCCACCCCAGTACTCTTGCCTGGAAAATCTTATGGATGGAGGAGCCTGGTAGGCTGCAGTCCATGGGGTCCCTAAGAGTCGGATACGACTTAGCGACTTCACTTTCACTTTTCACTTTCATGCATTGGAGAAGGAAATGGCAACCCACTCCAGTGTACTCTTGCTGGAGAATCCCAGAGACGGGGGAACCTGGTGGGCTGCCGTCTGTGGGGTTGCACAGAGTCGGACACGACTGAAGTGACTTAGCAGCAGCAGCAGCAGCAGCAGCAGCAGCAGCAGCAGCAGCAGCAGCAGTACCCTTCCTAAGCACTGCCCTTCAGACTATTCTGCAACAATTTTTTCACCTATGTGAATGGCAGCAAGGTGTAACATGTTACTGTTTTCTCTTAATAGACACTGTAGTTTTACCCTAATTTAAAAGAAAATTGCTTCAGTTTATTTTATATACTGCCACATTTAGTATGTTATATATTTAGCTGTTTCTAAATATTTGATATTTAAGCATGAAGTGAAGTGAAGTGAAGTTGCTCAGTCATGTCCGACTCTGTGCGACCCCATGGACTGTAGCCTACCAGGCTTCTCAGTCTATGGGATTTTCCAGGCAAGAGTACTGGAGTGGATTGCCATTTCCTTCTCCGGAGGACCTTCCCGACCCAGGGATCGAACCCGGGTCTTCTGCATTGGAAGCAGACGCTTTACCGTCTGAGCCACGATAGTTGATTATAAATATGTAAATTTCTACCTGGTAAATATGCAAGATAATATTTTAAGGTCAAAGTCATTTAAAAATATTTACAGAAACTTCCAGTTGCCTCACATAAATTTTCCAACTATAATTTTCCCAATTATAGTAAAAAAAATAATGAACAATTTGTAAAATGTCCAGTTTCTGGAAACATTTAGCAACACTAGATATATATACAGATATATGTATATATCAGCCTCTTATATCAATCTGGTGTGTCAATAATAGTATGTCCTTTAAATTTGAGATCTCCTCATATGTGTACAGACCATTTATATTTCTTATCAAGGCAATCATCTATCTTTTATCAATCTTTACTAGAGGTTTTAGGCTTTTATATGTGACAGAATGTTCAACGTTTCCTCCTTTTATTATTTTTCCTTTCATATTATATATCCTATCTGCTATACATTCTAAATATTTACATAAGTATTTTGATATTTTTACTTATGGGTTCCAGCTTTCTCCGATTCTTGAACTGACAAAGCACATCATCAAATTACTCATGCATTCTCCCTTATTTTGTTCCAGTTTTTTACTTTTTTCAATAAATAAAGGCTAAGTTCAAATACATTATCTTGGCCAACTCTTTTAATTCATTTATTTCATTCCATTTTTCAATTTAAATATATAAAATACTAATGCATTTTCAAACTAAAACACCAGGAACAAGTTATAATCAAAATCTATTCATTCTAATTTGTCTACCTGACTACCACCCTCTACTTAGTGGTAACCATGCTTTTCCATTATAAACTGCATAGTATGCTCTGTAATATACACAGATCTCAAACACACACCCCCAAATAGATTTACATCTTTTGTTATCCAAACCCAGTTTGACACATTACTTTTAGTGTTTTAGGTGGTGTTTTAAAATAAAATTAAGACAACTGTTATTAAATAGTTTTAGGTAGTTAAATAGATTTAAAATATGATGAGGACTTTCTATGAATATTTCTTGTCAATGAATAATAAAACACATCTTATACATTTAATGCATAAGATATATAATGCATATTAAATATTCCCACTGGAGAAGGGAATGGCAAACCACTTTAGTATTCTTGCCTTGAGAACCCCATGAACAGGATGAAAAGGCGAAAAGATAGGACAGTGAAAGATGAACACTTGAGGTCAGTAGATGCCCAATATGCTACTGGAGATCAGTGGAGAAATAACTCCAGAAGGGATGAAGAGGCAGAGCCACAGCAAAAACAACACCTCGTTGTGGATGTGACTGGTGATGGAAGTAAAGTCCAATGCTGTAAAGAGCAATAATGCATAGGAACCTGGAATGTTAGGTCCATGAGTCAAGGCAAATTGGAGATGGTCAAACAGGAGATGGCAAGAATGAACATTGACATTTTAGGAATCAGCAAACTAAAATCAACTGGAATGGGTGAGTTTAACTCAGATGACCACTATATCTACTACCATGGGCAAGAATCCCTTAGAAGAAATGGAATAGCCCTCATAGTCAACAAAAGAGTCTGAAATTCAGTACTTGGATGCAATCTCAAAAACATCAGAATGATCTCTGTTCATTTTCAAGGCAAACCATTCAGTATCACAGTAATCCAAGTCTATGCCCCAACCAGTAATGCTGAAGAAGCTGAAGGTGAATGGTTCTATGAAGACCTACAAGACCTTCTAGAGCTAACACCAAAAAAAGATGTCCTTTTCATTATAGGGGACTGGAATGTAAAAGTAGGGAGTCAAGAAATACCTGGAGTAACAGGTAACTTTGGCTTTGGAGTACAGAATGAAGCCTGGCAAAGGCTAATAGAGTTTTATCAAGAGAACACACTGGCCATGGCAAACACCCTCTTCCAAAAACATAAGAGATGACTCTACACATGAACATCACCAGATGGTCAACTGGAATCAGATTAACTATATTCTTTGCAGGCAAAAGTACAGAAGCTGTATACAGTCAGCAAAAACAAGACCAAGACCTGACTGTGGCTCAGATCATAAACTTCTTATTGACAAATTCAGACTTAAATTGAAGAAAGAAGGGAAAACCACTAACCATTCAGGTATGACCTAACACAAATCCCTTATGATTATACAGTGGAAGTCACAAAGATTCAAGAGATTAGGTCTGATAGACAGAGTGCCTGAAGAACTATGGATGGAGGCTTGTGACATTGTACAGGAGGCAGGGATCAAGAGCATCCCCAAGAAAAAGATATGCAAAAAGTCAAAATGGTTGGCTGAGGAGGCCTTACATATAGCTGTGAAGAGAAGAAAAGTGAAAGGCAAAGGAGAAAAGGAAAGATATACCCATTTGAATGTAGAGTTCCAAAGAACAGCAAGAAGAGGTAAGAAAGCCTTTCTCAGTAAGCAATGAAAAGAAATAGAAGAAAACAATAGAATGGAAAAGACTATAGAGATCTCTTTAAAAAAAAATTAGAGATACCAAGGGAATATTTCATGGGAAGATGGGCACAATAAAGGACAGAAATAGTATGGACCTAACTATAGTAGAAGATGCTAAGAAGAGGTGGCAAGAATACACAGAACTATACAAAATAGATCTTCATGACCCAGATAATCACGATGGTGTGATCACCAACCTAGAACCAGACAACCTGGAATGTGAAGTCAAGTGGGCCTTAGGAAGCATCACTATGCATAAAGCTAGTGGAGGTGAGGGAATTCCAGTTGAGCTGTTTCAAATCCTGAAAGATGATGTTGTGAATGTGCTGCACTCAATATGCCAGCAAATTTGGAAAACTCAGCAGTGGCCACAGGACTGGAAAAGGTCAGTTTTCATTCCAATCCTGAAGAAAGGCAATGCCAAAGAATGTTCAAACTACCTCACAACTGCACTCATCTCACATGCTAGTAAGTGAAGTCACTCAGTCGTGTTTGACTCCTTGTGACCCCATGGACTGTGGCCTACCAGGCTCTTCTGTCCATGGGATTTTCCAGGCAAGAATACTGGAGTGGGTTGCCATTTCCTTCTCCAGACAAAAGTAGTGCTCAAAATTCTCCAAGCCAGGCTTCTACAGAACATGAACTGTGAATTGTGAACCAGTTGTTCAAGCTGGTTTTAGAAAAGGCAGAGGAACCAGAGATCAAATGGCCAACATCTGATGGATCATCAAAAAAGCAAGAGAGTTCCAGAAAAATATCTATTTCTGCCTTATTGACTTTGCCAAAGCCTTTGACTATGTGGACCACAACAAACTCCAGAAAATTCTTAAAGAGGTGGGAATACCAGAGCACCTGACCTGCCTCCTGAGAAATCTATATGCAGGTCAAGAAGCAACAGTTAGAAATGGACATAGGACAACCGACTGGTTCCAGATAGGGAAAGGTATACATCAAGGTTGTATGTTGTCACCCTGCTTATTTAACCTATATGCAGAGTATATCACGAGAAACACTGAGCTGGATGAAGCACAAGCTGGAATCAAGATTGCCGGGAAAAATATCAATAACCTCAGATATGCAGATGACACCACCCTTATGGCAGAAAGTGAAGAAGAACTAAAGAGCCTCTTGATGAAAGTGAAAGAGGAGAGTGAAAAATTTGGCTTAAAACTCAACATTCAAAAAACTAAGATCATGGCATCTGGTCCCACCACTTCATGACAAATAGATGGGGAAACAATGGAAACAGTGACAGATTTTATTTCTTTAGGCTCCAATATCACTGCAGATGGTGACTGCACCCATGAAATTAAAAGATGCTTGCTCCTTGGGAGAAAATTTATGACCAACCTAGACAGCATATCAAAAAATAGAGACATTACTTTACCAACAAAGGTCTGTCTAGTCAAAGCAATTGTTTTTCCAGTCTTCATATATGGATGTGAGAGTTGGACTATAAAGAAAGCTGAGTGCCAAAGAATTAATGATTTTGAACTGTGGTATTGGAAAAGACTCTTGAGAGTTCCTTGAACTACAAGGAGATCCAACCAGTCCATTCTAAAGGAAATCAGTCCTGAATATTCTTTGGAAGGACTGATGCTTAAGCTGAAGTTCCAATACTTTGGCCACCTAATACGAAGAGCTGCCTAATTTGAAAAGACCCTGTTGCTGGGAAAGATTCAAGGCAGGAGAAGAAGGGGCTGACAGAGGATGAAATGGTTGGATGGCATCACTAACTCAACGGACATGAGGTTGAGTAAACTCCGGGAGTTGACAATGGACAAGGGAGGTCTGGCATCCTGCAATCCATGTGGTTACAAAGAGTTGGATAGTACTGAGCAATTGAACTGAACTGAACTGAAATATGATAAGAAATACCTCTATGACTTTTTCTTCACATTAGCTAGTTAAATGTTAAAAAAGACATGAAGAATAACCTATTATTTCACCCATTGTTATGAAATGCATTCCTGATTGTTTGTTAGTTAATAACATTTTATTTTATTTCTTTCTGAGTTTTTCCTCTTCCTTCAAATTATTTGTACGTTCCTTTGTCAAGATCATTTGTATAATTTCCATTACAGTAGGTTTATGTTAATATTAACATCTTCTAGGCAACTGTCAAATCATTGTTTTAATTTTCAGCATTGTCTTCTGCATTATTATCCATTTAGTATTTGCCATAAATTTTAAAATAAACACGTAAGGGCATTCTTCAATGGAATTTGTTTTAATATTTATTTCAAAAATTCAGACAGTTATTAAAAATAAATATCTACATTCATATTTCTGGTCCTCATCAAAATAATAGCATTTTCTATGTTTCTTTTTGTATTGTACCTACATTTTAAAAGCATATTTCTGCTTAAATTGTCTTATATGTCCCTCCTCATAAGCAATCACTTTTATGAATAAGATTTGTATCTCTTCAATGTATCTGTATAATTTTATGGACTGCTATAAATATATGCATTCACAAACAGAAATAGTAATTTTGCAAGTTTTTAAACTTTAAAAATGCCTGCACATATTCAGCAACTTGCTTTTTAAAATATTTTTGAAATGTATCCATTATATATGTATAGTTCTAGATTCTGTAACTTCTGCCTACTATTTTCTATCATGATTTCTACAGTATAATTTATTTGTCCATATCTTGTAGATGAGAACTGAGACTACTGTTAGCTTTTCCATTTGTTTCTATTTTGATTCATGTTTACTTAACAGGAAAACATCAGCTTTATTCTCTTTGTAAATGATTGGCTTAAATCATTTTTATCTATTTATATTTCTACAGATAGACCAGTTCTTGTTACTCTCTACCTTTGCTAACAATTGATATTATTAAGATTTAAAATGTTAACAAATTGCTATATGTGAAATAATATCTGTTTTCTAATTTGCATATTCCTGAGTATCAGTGATATCAAACATTTTCTTTATATTTTTTTCCCTTTTTGTGAAAAGTTGTTTTTCACATATCTCCCATTCTTTCAACTGGGTTGTTTCTCTTTTTGTTTTTTTAGCAATATCATTCAGTTGTAGCAACTCTTGTATAAATCTATAGGAATTTTTCACAAATGTTTCATAGTAAACATAATTGATAATTAATACACTATTTCTACCAATTGTAGCTTGTCTTTGAAACTTACAATATTCTGTTGACCAGCAGTTTTTATTTCATTGTAGTAGATGAGTAGGGTGCTGCTTTTATATTTTTTAGTGATAAAAATTTACAAAGGATCTCGCACTATATAAGTATGCAGAAATAAAACTAACATGGACTCTGAGGCTTCCTGTTTATCAAAGACTTCATATATGATTTAAAATGATAAGGATGAATTACATTCTTTTCCATGACAAGTTAGTATAAATAGCAAAAGATTAATATTTCAAAGGAGATAACTTCAACACTTTATTAATATGTTACATGAAGTACTTTTTATGATCAAATTATGAAAGTCATTTTTGTGATAATTACATATAGAAATGCTACCATATAATGAGGGAGTATATATCTGACATAAACACTATTCTTGATGCTAAATAAGGTATCTTCCAAAGATTTCCAATTTAAATCATATCAAATATCTATAAATGACCTTGCTCCTCATTATTATATATCACTTTCACACATCAAATATTTTTTATCTTCCTGAGGTTTTTCTTTAGAAATAGCAAGTTAGTTTATTTTATCAATATTCATCTACAGTAGTCAAAACTCTCATAAATATGAAGCATTTTCATACACCAGGTTCATGTATGAATTCTCCTACTTTGTTCCAAAATGTCTTTAATTTGGCTGTAAGAAATACAGAAATACATATGGTAAGCATATAAATTTGTTTGTTTTTCCTATGATTAACCAATTGTCTACGTAGAAAATAGTCACACACTGTCTTTGCTGATTAATAACTGTTGCTTCCTGACCTGCATATAGGTTTCTCAAGAGGCAGGTCAGGTGGTCTGGTATTCCCATCTCTTTCAGAATTTTCCACAGTTTATTGTGATCCACGCAGTCAAAGGCTTTGGCATAGTCAATAAGGCAGAAATAGATGTTTTTCTGGAACTCTCTTGCTCTGTCCATGATCCAGCAGCTGTTGGCAATTTGATCTCTGGTTCCTCTGCCTTTTCTAAAACCAGTCTGAACATCTGGAAGTTCATGGTTCACGTGTTGCTGAAGCCTGGCTTGGAAAATTTTGAGCATTACTTTACTAGCATGTGAGATGAGTGCAATTGCGCAGTAGTTTGAGCATTCTTTTGCATAGCCTTTCTTTGAGATTGGAATGAAAACTGACCTTTTCCAGTCCTGTGGCCACTGCTGAGTTTCCAAATTTGCTGGCATATTGAGTGGAGCACTATCACAGCACCATCTTTCAGGATTTGAAATAGCTCAACCTGACCTGCATCTTGAGAAACCTATATGAAGGTTAGGAAGCAACAGTTAGAACTGGACATGGAACAACAGACTGGTTCCAAATAGGAAAAGGAGTACATCAAGGCTGTATATTGTCACCCTGCTTATTTAACTTATATGCAGAGTAAGTCATGAGAAATGCTGGGCTGGAAGAAGCACAAGCTGAAATCAAGATTGCTGGGAGAAATATCAGTAACCTCAGATATGCAGATGATACCACCCTTATGGCAGAAAGTGAAGAGGAACTAAAAAGCCTCTTGATGAAAGTGAAAGTGGAGAGTGAAAAACTTGGCCTAAAGCTCAACATTCAGAAAACGAAGATCATGGCATCTGGTCCCATCACTTCATGGCAAATAAATAGGGAAACAGTGGAAACTCTGTCAGACTTTTTTTTTTGGGGGGGGGGGCTCCAAAATCACTGCAGAAGGTGATTGCAGCCATGAAATTAAAAGACACTTGCTCTTTGAAAGGAAAGTTATGACCAATCTAGATAGCATACTAAAAAGCAGAGACATTACTTTGGCAACAAAGATCCATCTAGTCAAGGCTATGGTTTTTCCAGTGGTCATGTGTGGATGTGAGAGTTGGACTGTGAAGAAAGCTGAGCACCGAAGAATTGATGCTTTTGAACTATGGTATTGAAGAAGACTCTTGAGAGTCCCTTGGCCTGCAAGGAGATCCAACCAGTCCATGCTGAAGGAGATCAGTCCTGGTTGTTCATTGGAAGGACTGATGCTAAAGCTGAAACTCCAATACTTTGGCCACCTGATGTGAAGAGTTAACTCATTGGAAAAGACTCTGATGCTGGGAGGGATTGGAGGCAGGAGGAGAAGAGGACAACAGAGGATGAGATGGCTCAATGGCATCACCGACTTGATGGACATGAGTTTGAGTAAACTCCAGGAGTTGGTGATGGACAGGGAGGCCTGGCGTGCTGTGATTCATGGGGTCACAAAGAGTCAGACACGACTGAGTGACTAAACTGAACTGATCTGAACTGAATGCTCCATAAGTATTTGCTCAGTGGTCTATGCAGTATTGGTAGCCACTTTGTTCATACCTGTAGAAGAATAATTATAGTTTTCCATAAGTCAGGCAGTTGCCCCATTTCATGCTTTTCCTTCAAAATTGTCTTAATCACAACTGCCATTTACTTTGTTGCAATGAGTTTTGAAATGGCATTGGATTTCTAGTTTACCTTAGAGAGAATGTATCATTTTAACAATTCTTCCAAACTGTGAATTTAGTACAACTTTCTATTTAGATCTTTCATATCCATGAGTACATGTTTTGTAATTTTCTTCAAAAATTCTTGCACATTACTAAATTCTTTCATTAGTTCTAATAGTATATACTCACATTCTCTTGCATTTTCTAAGTGGACCATTATGTCACTTGCAAAAAGATCTGGCTTTATTCTTCCTTTAATCTCTAGTCTTTTTATATTTTCTTCACTTGTGTCAGAATAATGCAGTCTCTTGTCCCAGATTTTAATGAGAATGTTCTACTTTCATAATTTGTATCTTATTCGCTATAGAATTTAACAGATGCCTTTTATTAGATTAAGGGAATTCTTTTAATTTTTTTGTAAATTTTGAAAAATAGTTTGTTAAAAGTTAAGTTGTACCTTTTAAGATAATCATTAAGATGTTCTTTACCAATATAATATATTATTTTAATAGATTTTAAAATTGTTGACCATCCAAACATTCCTGGATGAGCTGTAATTGGTTTTGATGTGTTTCAAAGTACTTCAGCTTAATCTGAGATTTTTCATATGTGTTAGGATGATCTGTGATTTTAATTTTTCTGCACTATCTTTATTTGGTTTTAGCGTAGTAAAATGGATCAGATAGCTTTGTTTATTTATCAGAATCACACAGGGAAAAAAGTCTGGAATATATGCTTGGACTTTTAAGAAAAATGGGCCTGAGTATTTGTACCTGTGGATGTATTTGCGACAAGAAATTCTGAAATTGTTCAGTACAGATTCAATTATCTTAAAGTAATTGCTTAATAAAAGCTTCATCTATCAGCAGAAGAATGGATAAGAAAGCTGTGGTATATATACACAATGGAATATTATTCAGCCATTAAAAAAATACATTTGAATCAGTTCTAATGAGGTGGATGAAACTGGAGCCTATTATACAGAGTGAAGTAAGCCAGAGAGAAAAACACCGATACAGTATACTAACGGATACATATGGAATTTAGAAAGATGGTAACGATGACCCTGTATGAGAGACAGCAAAGGAGACACAGATGTATAGAACAGTCTTTTGGACTCTGTGGGAGAGGGCAAAGGTGGGATGATTTGGGAGAATGGCATTGAAACATGTATAATATCATATATCAAACGAATCGCCAGTCCAGGTTCGATGCATGATACTGTATGTTTGGGGCTGGTGCATTGAGACGACCCAGAGGGATGGTACGGGGAGGGAGGAGGAAGGGGGGTTCAGGATGGGGAACACGTGTGTACCTGTGGCAGATTCATGTTGATGTATGGCAAAACCAATACAATATTGTAAAGTAATTAGCCTCCAATTAAAATAAATAAATTTAAATTTAACAAAAATTTTAAATAAAAGCTTCAAAATTCCAAGTTGATTTTATCTCTATCCACTGAGTTCTTTAGATATATATTTTAAAATGTCCAGGCATATGTGATTTTTGGCCAGGGTTGGGGAGAATTATGGTAGAACTAAGCTAGTCCCAGAATTTCTGACAATGGCACAGTGCCTGGAAGTACTGTGAGAGTCCCTTGGACTGCAAAGAGACCAAACCAGTTAATCCTAAAGGAAGTCAGTCCTGCATTCATTGGAAGGACTGATTCTGAAGCTGAAACTCCAATACTTTGACCTCCTGATGCGAAGAACTGATTCACTAGAAAAGACCCTGATGCTGGGAATGGTTGAAGGCAGGAGGAGAAGGGGACAACAGTGGATGAGATGGTTGGATGGCATCACCGACTCAATGGACATGAGTTTGAGCAAGCTGTGGGAACTGGTGATGCACAGGGAAGCCTGGCATGCTGCAGTCCATGGGGTTGCAAAGTATCAGACATGACTGAGCACCTGAACTGACTGAACTGATCCAGCATAGGTTGCAGAGGTTGCAGATCTTTTCGTTTGGTCCCTTTCACCACCAGAGAGCCCCACTCAAGACCTCACCCACAGTGT
This sequence comes from Ovis canadensis, assembly GCF_042477335.2. Lineage (NCBI taxonomy): Eukaryota > Metazoa > Chordata > Mammalia > Artiodactyla > Bovidae > Ovis > Ovis canadensis. The sequence goes on from NC_091252.1 coordinate 76,983,903, forward strand.
TTTAACCTGGTTCCTTTCAATCTCCCTTTATGAAGAAGGAGCTTATCCTTGGCTCCCAGAGCCCAGGACTTCTGTAACTTCAATCCTAGTTAGTCAGTGTTCTGTGTTTCTGTCCAATTTCTTACCCATAGACACATTCTGCTGATTATGTGCTTACTTATTATTTGGCTTTCTTCTGGTTTGATATTTTGTTTTCTCCTAATGTTTGATAGCTGTTGCTATGCTGCTCATGTTTAGAAGCTAAGTCACAGTCCAGTTCTTTTGTGATCCGATGGGCTATAGCCCACCAAGTTCCTCTAGCCATGGGATTTTCCAGGCAAGAATGCTAGAGTGGGTTGCCATATCCTTCTCCAGGGGATCTTACTGACCCAGGAATCAAACCCGGGTATCCAGCACTGCAGCCAGATTCTTTACCACTTGAGTCACCTGGAAAGCTGTTATGTTAATATTATTGGATTAATGGAATTTGTCACAATTCTTATTATCTGTAACATTTTTTAAGGACTAATTGTTAGATTATTTTTTAGGATTATAGTAAAATTGATAGGAAAGTTCTATGCTATTTTTAAAGACAATTTTTCTGGTTTTAAAAAGTCATTCTTTTCTTATATTATTAAGTTCAGTTCAGTCGCTCAGTCGTACCTGACTCTTTGCAACCCCACAGACTGCAGCATGACAGGCCTCCCTGTCCATCACCAACTCCCAGAGTTTACTCAAACTCATATCCACTGAGTCATGCTGCCATCCAACCATCTCATCCTCTGTCATCTTCTTCTCCTCCTGTCATTAACCTTTCCCAGCAGCAGGGTCTTTTCAAATGAGTCAGTTCTTCATATCACATGGCCAAAGTATTGGAACTTCAGCTTCAGCATCAGTCCTTCCAATGAATATTCAAGATTCATTTCTTTTAAATGGAATGTTTGTATCTCCTTGCAGTCCAAGGGACTCTCAAGAGTCTTCTCCAACATCACAGTTCAAAGATATAAATTCTTTGGCACTCAGCTTTCTTTATAGTCCAACTCTCACATCCATATATGAATACTGGAAAAACCATAGCTTGGAATAGACAGACCTTTGTTGGCAAAGTAATGTCTCTGCTTTTTAATATGCTCTCTAGTTTGGTCATAACTTTTCTTCCAAGGAGCAAGCGTCTTTTAATTTTATGGGTGCAGTCACCATCTGCAGTGATTTTGGAGCCTAAAGAAATAAAGTCTGTCACTGTTTCCCCATCTATTTGCCATGAAGTGATGGGACCAGATGCCATGATCTTAGTTTCCTGAATGCTGAGTTTTAAACTGACTTTTTCACTCTTCTCTTTCACTTTCACCAAAACGCTCTTTAGTTCTTCTTCACTTTCTGCCATAATGGTGGTGTCATCTGCATATCTGAGGTTATTATTATTTCTCCTAGCAATCTTGATTCCAGCTTGTGCTTCATCCAGCCTGGCATTGTGGCTCAGAGGTTAAAGCGTCTGCCTGCAATGTGGGAGACCTGGGTTCAATCCCTGGGTCAGGAAGATCCCCTGGAGAAGAAAATGGCAACCCACTCCAGTATCCTTGCCTGGAAAATCCCATAGATGGAGGAGCCTGGTGGGCTACAGTCCACAGGGTTGCAAAAAGTTGGACACAACTGAGTGACTTCACTGCTATTCTGCATATAAGTTAAATAAACTGGGTGACAATATACAACCTTGACGTACTCCTTTTCAATTTGGAGCCAGTCTGTTGTTTCATATCCAGTTGTAATTGTTGCTTCTTGATCTGCATACAGAATCTCAGGAGGTAGGTCAGGAGGTCTGGTATTTCCATCTTTTTAAGAATTTTCCACAGTTTGTTGTGGTCCACACAGTCAAAGGCTTTGCACAGTCAATAAAGCAGAACTTGATGTTTTAATGGAACTATCTCGTTTTTCTATAATTCAATGGATGTTGGCAATTTGATCTTTGGTTCCTCCTCTTTTCTAAATCCAGCTTGAACAGCTGGAAGTTCACAGTTCACATACCACTGAAGCCTGTCTTGAAGAAAATTGAGCTCTACTTTGCTGGAATGTGAGATGAGTGCAATTGTATGTGAGCATTCTTTGCCATTGCCTTTCTTCAGGATTGGGCTTCCCTGGTGGCTCAGAGGTTAAAGGGTCTGCCTGCATAGCAGGAGACCTGTGTTTGATCCCTGGGTCAGGAAGATCCCCTGGAGAAGGAAATGGCAACCCACTCCAGTATTCTTGCCTGGAGAACCCCATGGATGGAGGAGCCTGGTGGGCTACAGTCTGTGGGGTCAAAAAGAGTCGGACACGACTGAGTGACTTCACTTCCTCAGAATTGGGATGAAAACTGACCTTTTCCAGTCCTGTGGACACTGCTGTGTTTTCCAAATGCGCTGGCATATTGAGTGCAGTACTTTCACAGCATCATCTTTTAGGATTTGAAATAGCTCAACTGGAATTCCATCACCTCCACTAGCTTTGTTCATATTGATGCTTCCCAAGGTCCACTTGACATCACATTCCAGGATATCTGACTCTAAGTGAGTTATCACACCAAGTACAGTGCTTCTGTGTACTATTGCCACCTCTTCTTAATATCTTCTGCTTCTGTTAGGTCCACAGCATTTCTGTCCTATATTGTGCCCATCTTTGCATGGAATGTTCCCTTGGTAGCTCTAACTTTCTTGAAGAGATCTCTAGTCTTTTCCATTCTATTGTTTTCCTCTATTCCTTATATTGTTAATTCTATTTATTTCAAAAATATGATATTTTACTTATAGGTAACCTTATTAAAGAACTATTTTCAAAAAAGATGAAAAGTACCAAGAAGCATAAAGTAAACTCATAAAAGAATTGCCTGATTAATTAATAAATAAATGGTAAGACATTTTGATGTCTTATGATCTGTTCATTGAACAGTTAACAAAGAAATGTTAGGATTATAATTACTGCTGGGTAAAATGAAAAAATGGTTAATGGCTAGCAGGGCTATCTGCAAGCAACCACTGGGTCTTGCTTGCTCTTCCACCAAAGTGAAATCACTTGCTTTTCCACCAGATAAATAAACCTACAAATTCACCTCTGTTCCTAAAGATTAGTGAATAAGCCAAGACAATAGCATATCAATTCCTACACTCTGTCAAAACAGTACTCATAATCCCTTTGTCTATTCAAGCTGCTCATGATTTTTGATACCCCTATATATTTGTTTTTCCATAAAGATTTAGTTACTGATGATTATCCTAATGCTATATGGGAGTTTTCCCTCTATGTCTATCCTTCTACATGCTCTAACAGGAAGCCTGGCATAGTCTGTCAAGTGTTTTTATGGCATCAATGATAATGTAGTCATGTTTCATTTTTCTTCTCTCTATGTATCAAAATTTATTACAATGCTAGATTTGTCTACTGATGAAAGATCTTGCATTTGAAAGGGAACAAAAATAATCCTACTTGATCACAATCCATTATTCTTTCAAACATATTAACAGGGTTTAGGGGGAGGGTTGAATAGATGAGGCAAAGTGGGGAGTGCTTAGGGTGGTAAACCTATTTTGTATGATAATATAATGGGGAGTCATAAGTAGTTTCTAAACAACAGAACTTAATAGCATGCAAAATAATCCTTAATGTATGCAGTTAAAAAACTTTGATAAAGTGAGAGAATCCCCAGATATACTGCAGAACATGAGAAAAGACTCCACATACAAGACACATGTATGAAATAATCTTACCCAGAGTGATTGTGGAATGAAGTGCTATCCCTGGAAACTCTGGATATGAATGGAATCTATAAGGCTAAATGAAAAACAAAATGTTCTTAAGCCCTATCCTCAAGAAAAGTTTCTTTCCACCAAGATGAAGATTTACATTTTTGAAACCATTATACACGTGTACCAAATTGAACAAATTAAATAAACGGTTACTGGAGGGAGTCAAGTTTCTCACTTCTGGAGAGGGAATTTATAGATAAGCAAGGTGAGGCAAGAATGATCCTTGTAGTAATGGATTAGAGTGCCAGTATAACTCATGTTCAACTTACCGAAGATACCAATGCTTACATATAGAAATACTTATAAATACGTATGGGCTCCTCTGGCAAAGACTCTGTCTGCAATGCAGGAGAACAGGAGACTCATAGTTTCGATCCCTTGAGTGAAGTGAGTGAGTGAAGTTGCTCAGTCGTGTCCGACTCTTTACGACCCCATGGACTGTAGCCTATTAGGCTCCTCCATCCATGGGATTTTCCAGGCAAGAGTGCTGGAGTGGATTGCCATTTCCTTCTCCAGGGGATCTTCCCGACCCAGGAATCGAACCCGGGTCTCCCGCATTGTAGCAAACGTTTTACCGTCTGAGCCACCAGGGAAGTCCATGGTCCAAGAAAATCCCATGGACAGAGGAGCCTTGCAGGCATCAGTCCATGGTGTCACAAAGAGTTGGACATGACTTAAGCAACTGAGCACACACACAAATGATAAGGTATATATGCACAGATTAGCATATACATATCAACCATGCTCTGTCAGATTAGGCCAGGAAGCAATGACACTTCAGTTGTAAGAAGAATACCTAACACATAAATCTTGGTTTCTAATATCACTATCCAGAAATAGAACCAGAGCTACTTGAGAAATATGCTTGGGACAGGTGAAGGAAATATACAAGATGAACCTGCAACATCTTGTACTATAAGAGAGTTAGAAAGTGCTCAACACACACACATACAATAATGCAAGCATGCTGAAGTATATCAAAATAGTCAAAGTATGTCTAAAATTAGTACTGATTTATGAACCAAAGTACAAAATAAATGACCATGAGTCTATACCCATGTAAGTAATTCCTGAATAAGTAAACAAATGATGGAGAAAAATCAAATATCCCATGAAGAATACAAAATAGCTTATATAGCCATTCTACTATCAAAGAGCAACAACAGCAACAGTTAGAACATTACATGAAACAACTGACTGGTTCAAAATTAGGAAAAGAGTAAGACAAGACTGTATTTTGTCATTTTGCTTATTTGAGTTTTGGGTCAGGAAGATCTCCTAAAGTAGGAAATGGCAACGCACGCTGGTATTCTTGCCTGGAAAATTCTACCAACAGAGGAGTCTAGTGGACTACAGTCCATAGGGTCACAGAGAGTTGGACATGACTGAAGCACCACTAAGCATGCAGAGTACATCATCTGAAATGCCAGGCTGGATGAGTAACAAGCTGGAATCAAGATTGCCAGGAGAAACATCAACAACCTCAGATATGCAGATGATGCCATGCTAATGGCAAAAAGTGAAGGGGAACGAAAGAGCCTCGTAATGAGGGTGAAAGAGGAAAATCAACAAGTTGACTTAAAACTCACCTTTCAAAACACTAAGATCATGGCATCCAGCCCCATCACTTCATAGCAAATAGAGGGGGAAAAAGTGGAAGCAGTGATAGATTTTCTTTTTTGGGGCTCCAAAATCACTGCAGACAGTAACTGCAACCATGAAAGCTATGAAAAATCTAGATAGTGTATTAAAAAGCAGAGACATCACTTTGCCAACAAAGGTCCACACAGTTAAAGCTATAGTTTTTCCAGTAGTCATGTACGAACGTGAGGGTTGGACCATAAAGAAGGCTAGGCACTGAAGAACTAATGCTTTCAAATCATGGTGATGGAAAAGATTCTTGAGAGTCCTTTGGACTGCAAGAAGATCAAACCAGTCAATACCAAAGGAAATCAGCCTTGAATATTCATTGAGAATACTGATGGTGAAACCAAAGCTCCAATACTTTGACCATCTGATGTGAAGAGTCGACTCACTGGAAAAGATCTTGATGCTGGAGAAGATTAAAGGCAAAAGGAGAAGAGAGCGGCAGAGGATGAGATAGTTAGAGAGCATCACTGACTAAATGGTCATGAATTTGATCAAAATGTGGAAGATAGTGAAGGACAGGGCAATCTGGCATGCTGCAATCTGTGGAATCACAAAAGAGTCAGACACAACATAGTGTCTGAGCACGCATGCACACACTGGCTCATTAATGTATTACATTGAATAACAGTGTACCATATTAATGTAAGATGGTAATAATAGAATATCTGGGTGTGAAGTATACAGAAACTATCTATGTTATCTTTATAATAATTCTGTAAACCTAAAACTGAACATGAATTCAAAAGAGCTGTTCTGGCTATGTAAGTATTAACAGCTTCAATAGTGAAAGTGTTAGTTGCCCAGTTGTATCTGACTCTGCCACCCCATGGACAGCTTCAAAACAAGTCTCTTAAAACTAAGTTCCAGCTAAGCTACTACTATTAATTCAAGTACAAGTTCTGAATTTTCCAGAGAATGTTAGAACAGATAATTTTTCACATTGCTTTCCAGTTTTAACCTGAATCACATGTTTTTTCCCCCTTTGTTTATAATATCTGATAAAGGTCGATAATCTTTATCTATAAAGGGCCACATAGTAAATACTTCAAATTTTACTGGCTATGGTGTCTGTTGCAAATATTTAACTCAGATATTACAGCGTAAAAGCAATCATAGACAATATGTGAACACATTAGTGTTACCGTGTTCCAATAAAGTTTTACTTCCAAAAATAGGTGGCAGGCTTGATTTGGCATTCAGGCTGCAGTTTGCAGACTCTGATATATGGTATAAATATTTGATTCTCTTACCTCAAACATTAAATCTTTTTAGTTCTCTTTAAAAGAGTATTAAAGCTTTAAAGTCTGATACTAAATACATATATGGACTCCAAACACAAAATTCTGAAATGTGTGGTGTTTAATATTTGAATACATGTGTGTGTATGTGCATGTGTGCTAAGTCGCTTCAGTCGTGTTCAACTCTTTACAACCCTATGAACTGTAGCCCCCCCCCCAGGCTCCTCTGTCCATGGAGATTCTCCAGGCAGGAATACTGGAGTGGGTTGCCATGCTCTCCCCCAGGGGATCTTCCTGACCCAGGAATTGAACCCATGCTCCCTGTTTATCTTGCACTACAGGCAGATTCTTTACCGCTGAGCCAATGGGGAAGCCCAAAAGGTGTTTACAGAGAAAAGTCTGAGTCTGGGACTTAGAAAATTAAAACATTTTATCAGACCCTGCTGAAAAACCAGTAACACTTTCTATCATCTATAACAAATATTTTGACAATAAACCAAAGCAGTTTATGCAACTGGTAGTAATTTTGTAGAATTTACAAATTTTTAATAGAATAATGTTTGATCAGATGGATGGATTAATCCTCAGGGATGATTTAATCTAGTTCTTTAATTTATACACACACAAAAAATGAGCTGAGCCCAGGGAAGGAATTATTGAAATATTTATTTAAAGTTTTTGAAATGATCATTCCATAATTTTCTAGTTTTTACATTGCAATGGCTATCATCTGTGCAAGATTTCAGTATCCAGTGACTGTTATTTTTGTTTTCTTGAAAACTAAGAAAAAAAAAAGATAAAGAGATTGGATTCCCATGTACAATCATATAATTTTTACAATTCTGGCCAATTACAGTATACTTCTAAGTTTTGTTTATATATATATATATATATATATATATATATATATATATATATCTCTGAACAACCCTGAGTTACTGTGAATGTAGAGTAAGGACAAAAAAAAAAAAAAAAAGAGGCTGCTTTTTTTTTCTACTCTTTGTCCTGGAGATCTGGTGTCATGAATATTATGATAAAAGTGTTTGTTCCCTCATTTATTAAATGTATGTGTTAATGAATTTTCACCCTAGAGAAGGAAATAGCAAACCACTCCAGTATCCTTGCCTAGAAAATCCCATGGACAGAGGAGCCTTGTGGGCTATAGTCCATGGGGTCGCAAAGAGCTGGACACAACTGAGCAAGTAACACACACACACACACACACACACACTGAATTTTCAAAATTAAACTGTAGGGATATTTTATTAAGGTGGTCAATTTTTGATAGATGTCTCTGAGGAATTAAAGTGGTCAGAGTTTCAAACTGAAAGAATGAAAGACATTACACAAAAATAGTCTCATAAATTTACAGTGCCATCGTCAAGTCTGTGCTGAGCAGTTTTGATATGAAGTGGTCATATTGGCAGTGCCCTAAGGACTTTGAAGCTTTGACTTTTGCTGTCTCTGCTGATTCACAGTTTTGTGCAAATTGAAGTGTGTTTTCCTCATTGTACCTAACTTGGAGGTAGAAATGTGTAATCTCTTCATAAAATTTTGGGAAATATAGGAATTTCTACTCTTAATTAGCACCATGTGTCTGCAGCTCAAGAAAAAGATTAAGAGTGAAGGAAAATACTGAGCTTGAAAATCAGAGGTATTGGATTCTAGATCCCTCAATTGTGATTCTGAACAAGTTATCTATAAAATAAATTAGCCACACTTGGTGACAATCAGTTTCCTTCTAATCCTGATACTTATTTAATAATATGCATATATTTTACCTCTTTTTAAATAAATCAATACCTTTATATATGTCACAAGTTTTACTATTATATCTTACAATATGTTTCGCTCAGCTCTGAGAAAAACCCAACAATATGTTTTGAGTAGTTCTAAGAAGTCTCTGAATACAAATCAGATTTGTTTTCAACCTATGTGTAGGTAAACTAGCATAGAAAAAATAAAATGGACATATTAAGAACAAGTAAAATCTTGAGGTAAAATCTGAACTCACAATTCCAAAATTTGCATTTTAAATGATTTAAAACAAAATTTGCATTTATTTAATTTTAGCTATTTTATTCCTTTTAAACTAGGATTTTGCCATCATAGTCATACTTCATTTGAGAACATAACAAATTCTGACTAGTAGGGTGGAGAACTCTCTCATTTTTCCTAAGCATATGTTTTGAAGAGTTGAATACAGAATGGTCTCTATATAATCCATGATGCTTTGGAAAGGCTATGGGAGCGCCTTTGAGTTTTTTCAATGAGACAGTCAAGCTGACTCTTAGGATCATAGGAGAAACAAAGACTCTAATTGTTCTTGCAACAGAGGTGCACATAGCCACAAGACTTCACTGAAAATAATATCCTGCTTTGTTGTTTGAGACCTCCCTCAAATTCTCTAAGCTCTGTCATATGATCACCAGAACGCTGAATAAGTTAGACATGCCATTTGGCTCTTGATTTAGGCCAATTACTTGTGCTCTAAAGAGGGGCACAGATAGACAGCTGAACGTAAGGGGGACCCCAGCCACACAATAAACAGAATGCGGCCTTAGTTTGGGGAACAGAGGGGCTTATTAAAAGAAGAAAACTGGTGGTGAATAGGAAGTTTAAAAAAATATGTAACCATGAATCCTCTTGCTAGTGCTTTCTGCAGTTTCCTTTGTATTTTGTTTTCTGCATAACCAAGTGACCTCTAAACTCTGTAAATAGCACATAGAACTTTGCTCCTTCTTCTCTGGGTGAATGACTATTATTATCCTTTCATCTTGAAAGGTCATGGAGTATCAATTGAAGAAGTATACCACTTTGCTTTTGAGTATCCTCTCTGTTTGAAGTGATTTGTCTGTTTGCTTTATTAATGGTGGCCTGTCCCCAAACAAATGGAAAATTAATTAATCATCTTTATGTCTATAAATCCTAGATGTTTTGAACCGAGACAAAACTAAACATACAATAGGATAGAAGTATCTCAAAATGTATGTTTTAGTGACTCAGTAATTATTAAAGTTATTAAAATATTTTACTGGAAATTTATAAAGAATATTCTTATATTGTACAATGATAGAGTAGGCAAGAAATTCTATCAGTTAAATAATAAGATAAAAATTAATACTTTGATAAAAATAACATGTGCTTGATTTTGCACATTTAACATTCTGTGAAAGGATATTCCTAAAGAAAAATCTAATCATTGACAAAGACTCTAAAATGCAACAGCATGTTTTTGAAAAAAGTGGAGACCAATACCTCTTTTATAATGTTTTCAGTATGGCGGTTGCCCTCTGATTTTAGTTTAAATAGTTTAAATCATAACCTTTTAAAAATCTAAATTGAAAAAGTATATACTACAATCTCAGTATCTTCTTCTTCATCAAAAGATGAAGGCTGACGAAGGATATGACAAGAGAATTCATTAATTATGAATAACTGAATATGGATGGACCTGCTTAATAAATTTTAGATAACCTTACCGCATAATCATCGAGGAAAGAAATGTTAGGGAAAACAAAATTAGTAAGTGATGGTGTCCTTGTAAAAAGAGAAGCTGGGACACAGAGACAGATATGCACAGAGGGAAGATAATGTGAATACACACAGGGATAAGATGGCCATTTTCTGGAGTGATGCTCTAAACGCCAAGGAATGCCAAAAATTGCTGACCTGAAGATTTTTTTTTTTAACGCAAAGAAAGGATTCTCCCTCTACCAATTTCAAAGGGAGTATCATTCTGTTGACATTGATTTTGGATATCTAGTCTCCAGAACTGTGAGACAATAATTTTCTCTTGTTCTGAGAAATGTGTATTCAAGCTCTTTGACCATTTTAAAATTGGGTTATTTCTACTGAGTTGTAGTTCCTTATCAGATAAATGATTTGCAAATATTTTCTATCATTTCGTAGGTTGCCTTTTCACTATATTGATGTTTTCCTTTGCTATGCAGAAGACTTTTAGTTTGATGTAATCCAATTTGCCTTTTTGGCTTTAGTTTCTTGAGATTTTGGTGTTATATCCAGGATATCATAGCCAGGATCAATGTCAAGAGGGAGGGGACATATGTATATTTATGGCTGATTCATGTTGTTGTATGGCAAAAATCAACACAACATTGTAAAGCAATTGTCCTTCAATCAAAATTAAAAATTTCAAAAAGAGTGTGTTGTTTAATTACCACATATTTGTGAATTTTCCAGGTTTCTCCCCTTCTATTAGTTTCTAGTTTCATTCCATTGCGGTCAGAAAAGATACTTCGTATAACTTCATTCTTAAATTTGTTAAGACATGTTTTGTGGTCTAGCATGTGCTCTATCCTGGAGACTATTCCATGTGCACTGGAGAATAACGTGAACTGTGTTCTTCTTGAGTGGAATGTTTGGTATAAAGCACACAGAATCATGTATAATTTATTTTCTAAACAGTTTTCTATCTGGATGTTTTATTCATTATTTAAAATGGGATATTGAAAGTTCCTATTACTATTTTACTATTTCTCCCTTCAATTCGAAAAATGTGTTCTTCATATATTTGGATACCCTAATGTTAGATGAATACATTATAATTGTTATATCTCCCTGATAAATTGACGTTTTATTTATTATTATATAATGATACAACATCTTTGCCTCTTTTAACAATTTTGACTTGAAGTCTGTAAGTATGACAAGCTCTGATTTCTTTTGATTATTATATGGATAGAATGCATTTTTCTATATGTTCAATTTCAACTTCAGGATGTCCTTAAATCCAAAGTGTTTTATATATAGCATATAGCTGGATATTGTGTTTTATTTATTTGCTTATTTATTTTCATTTAGTCAGTGACTTTATGTCTTATGGGGCTTCCTTGGTAGCTCACTTGGTAAAGAATCCGTCTGCAATTCAGGAGACCTGGGTTCAATCCCTGGGTTGGGAAGATCCCCTGGAGAACGGAACGGCTACCCACTCCAGCATTCTGGCCTGGAGAATTCCATGGTCTGTATAGTTCACGGGGTTGCAAAGAGTCAGACTTGACTGAGCTACTTTCACTTCACTTTATGTTTTATGATCAAGAAGTTCAATCCATTTACACCAAAATATTACTGATAGAGACAGGCCTATTATTACCATTTTGCTAATTGCTTTCTATCTGTCCTATAGCTCTCTTTCTCTCCCTATCTTTCTCTCATTCTTTGTTTTTGCTGATTTTTTGTAGTGGTATTGTTTGATTCATATTTTTCTTTTTTAAAAATATCATCTATAGATATTATCTTCAAAAGATTACTGTGTGGTTTACATAAAGCATCTAACAGTTATAACAATATGTTTTAACCTGATAACAATTTATTTTTACTGTATACAAAAAATATACTGTTTCATTTCTCCCCCAACCCACATGGGTTCTACTAATATATTATTACTATCACTTATTACTTCTTTTTATATTGTGCATCCATTCATTTATTCTATAGTTATAGTCATACTTTTTTCTTTTGGTTTCTGTAAGATTCTTAAAAGTGGTTAACACACTACCATTACAGGATCACAGTATTCTATATTTCTCTATGTATTTATCTTATCAGCAAACTTTATACTTTCATATGCTTCACATTATTGTCTAGAACCTTGAAGGACTCTCTTCAACATTTCTTATAAGGTGATGAATTTCCTCAGCTTTTGTTTTTCTGGGAAAATCTTCATTTCGTTATTATTTTTTTAAGAAGAATATTGCCATATATAGTACCTTGCTTGGTAATTTTTACCTTTCAGCATGTTGAATATATTATTTCACTCCATTCTAGCCTGGAAGTTTATCTCCTGAGAAAGTCATTCATATGGGAACTTTATTTTATATAATGAGTTATTTTTCTTGTCCTGTCTCAGAATTCATTCTTTGTCTTTGATTTGTGACAGATTAATTATAATGTGTTTTGGCGTGGATTTGTTTGGGTTCTTCCTAGTTGGATTCCATTGGGCTTCTTATATTCACATGGCCATTCCTCTCCTAGATTTGGAAAATTTTCTCCCATTATTTTGTCAAGTAAGCTTTTAGTCCTTTATCCAACTTCTCTCTCTGGTACTCCTATAATTGGTCAGCTAAGTAGATTCCCATAAATTCTTTAGGCATTCATCATTCTTTTTATGGCTGTGTTGTTCCTACAACAGGATGATTTCAAATGACCTGTCTTCAGTTTCACTGTTTCCTTTGTCTGCTTGATCAAATCTGCTCTGGAAACCTTCTAGTGGATTTTTCAAACTTTTAGTTTCAAATTTCTGTTTTGCTGTTTTTATATTTTCTGTATCTTGGTCGTTACTCTCATTTTGTTCATTCATAGATTTCCTGAGCTCACTGTGCATTTTTATGGTAATAGCTATTTTTAATTTTTTGTCAGGTAATTTGTGTACCTCCCTTTCTTTAGAGTCAATTTCTGGAGACTTATTTTTTTCCTTTGATTGGGTCATATTTCTCTAGTTCTTCATGTGCCTTTAACTTTGTGCTTGGATCTGTGCATTTGAAAAAAAGCCACCTCTCCCAGTCTTCACAAACTGGTTTCTATCAAGAAAAGCTTTTTATCAATCAGCACAGCTAGAGATTCTTGGCTTGGTGAAGGTGGGGGTGGCTCTCAAAGCTTTCTTATCTTTGGATGTACTTTCTCTGCACTTGTGTGTACAAATTCCAAACTCGAGATTTATTGGTTTCTTTTTTTCCAGGAGTTCATAATGTTGTTCCCTCTGGTGTCTCTCTGTGGTACTGCAGAGAGACACCTGGGGTTGCCACAAGTCGCTCAGCTTTCTTTGTTCTCAGTGGCTGCAGGCTTCCAAAGTATGCTGGGTAGCATCATTGCTCTAAATCAGTGAGACAGAAACCAGTCTCTTGGTCAGCATCTTGAACATGTGCTTCAACCTTCCCTTCTCAGGGGGAAACTTGGAGTTAGGGACTTTCTCCCACTCATTCTGTACTGAGTTGTGGGGAGGAACTTTGGTGAACGAGTATGTGCTAATCCCAAGCATTTATTCTCAATGGCCCCTAACTTACCACCCTTTCTTATCAGTGTATAGAATCAAGCAAGATCAAAATCTGCCCATCAGTTTGTCCCATGAAAAGTCTGAACATTGGACATATATTTCAGTCTTTTTCTCCCTAGGAAGAAGCCAGGAGCTGGGAGTTTCCCCTAGATTATCTTGTGCCAGAAGGAAGAGCTATGGCAAATGAGCGTTCACGTAACATTTTCCTACTGGCTTCAACAATACTGATTTCAAGCTTAGCTGAGCTAAGGAGCTTCTTATCTGGCTTCTGAATTTCTCACAAAAGGAATTGGTCAATGTATTGTTGTTAAGTTGGTGTATCCTTTGGGGGAAGGAGGGTCTAGGGACTCTTATTCTAGCACCCTCTAGATAAATACTTAAATGGCCATTTTTATGGGCTTCCATGGTGGCTCAGGTAAGGATCTGCTTACAATGTGGGAGAGCTGGGTTCAATCCCTAGGTTGGGAAGATCCCCTGGAGAAGGGAATGGTTAGGCCATTTTTATAATTGATATTTAAAACTATCACCTTTTCAAAGACATTCCAATCACTCTTTATTAAATCAAAATATAAAGATTTTAGAAACACATCATTACTGGAACTCATTGCATTATACATTGTAATGATGGCATCCTTTGAGGTCTAAACTTCAAATAATTGCATGTACATTGTAAAATACCCACATGTATCATTGTTTTAAGATTTAAAGCAGGCTATCTTAAAAAAGGCTATCTGAAATATGCTGGCTTAAGACTCGATAATTCTTTACATAAGTCTTTATGAAATTTTTATTGTTAATCCATAAGAAAAGAAATTAAATATCAAAAGGAATGTTACTTTTTAGTTCCTTTTTTTTCCTGTGAAGAAAAAATCACAATAATTTATTTTATTATTTTTGTAACTAGAGTCCTGAATGATAAAGAAACTGGAATAATACAATTTTAATTCAGTGAATATAATGTGTAGTTTAAGAAACTTTTTAATTCTCCAGTTTTGCAATGTTTTAATTAAAAGCAAATGTGGTTTTAAGCCAATCATGAAACAGATTGGTCCTTACTAAAATTATGTCCTATATCATTATCTTGCATAATTTAATCTAGAAAGTTAAATTTGATAGTTTGGAAGATATAGCTTTGCAATGAAATGAAATTTAAATCAGCCAATTAAAGTTTTCCAAACATATACCTAAGTTGCAGAAAATGAGCAAATAAAACTTACATGGCCAGACATAAGAAGGGGAAGGAAGGAAATTACAGAAAACCCTAAAGAAATAATATTTTAGCCAAAATAAAGAAGCGAAGCAAAAACTGGCTTAAAAAGTGGAAATAGTTTATGATGTAAATGGAAAATAAAAGTAAATGGGAGAATACAAATAAGGAATAAGTCATGATAAAAAATTAAAATAAAACAAAAGTAGGTAATGTTGATATTTGTAATAATGGTAATTGGACACTGCCAACTTCAAAAATAAGTATTTTTAAGTGAACTCTGATTTAACAATTCCATATGTTTATGATTCCTTAGAGTGTATTTTTGTCCTCCAAGGATCTGCCACTGAACACCAAGCTATCAATTGACAAGGCCCTTAGCCAATGAATCCTCATTAAATTGAAACATTTTATCCAAGGAGTAAAGTTACTGAACTTTAGGGCACAATGTTGTTTCTTGCAGCTTGCAAATTCTGTTCCTTTTTCCAAAGGGAACCTTTTATGGGGTCATGTAAGTGAGAGAAGGAATTTAAACATTCTCTTGTTTTCAGTCCAAAAGGTTTGTTTCTTTATTTAGAAGCTTTCAAAAGTTTTCACCACCCCAGGGATATTCTATTTCAACTTTATAAATGAGTCTTTTAGAATTTTGAGGAATGGGCTTGAAGAGAAAAAGATAGGAGGGAGTAAAAGAACAAAAATTCATTCAATTTAAATAAAATATTTTGAAGTTTTGTTTCTAAAACTTCAGTTCTCAATATAGTCCACAAAGTCACTGTTTTTCCTTTCAGTTTCAGTAAGAGGGAATAAATAGAAAAATCCAACTTCTCAAATGCTTAGTGGTCCACTGAGATTTGTATAACACGTAGAGAGGATAGCATTAGGAAGTAACAGCTAACTTCAAAGATGTTTGTTCTCAGGGTAGCTAAAGAATTTATTTTCACGGAGCTTCTGAGTTACTAATAAATCCCTAGTGTAGCAGAATGCTAAATTTAAAATGACAATTGCTGATAATAATTGAAAAAAAGTATGGTATACATATATGTCTATTTTCTGTGGGTTCATTCAATTTTAAATAACTGAAATAAGAAATACCCAAGAGTACTGAATAGTTTACAGCTCCATAATATTGGACAAATGCATAACAAGAACTTCTCCCCAACCATTCCCAGAAGAAAATTTCCAACTTTTGCACTAAGCATGGGGAAATAATATACTTTTCAAGATATTTTCCCCAAACCCCAATATTAAACTAAACAAGCAAAGGAAAAGGAAACTCTAAATCAATCTCATAAGCCTTGATGAAAATAAAATTCTAAATCAAGTAAATTAAACCCAGCTGACTATTAAAAGAATAGTGTATATACAAATATAGTATATTCCTACACATGACCAGGACTATGGCACAGTACTCCTAGGTGGCCAAAGGTAACCGGGAGTATGGTTCTGTGGTCCATGGCTGCTGGAATCACAATAATCCCAAGTCAAGTAATAAGCTATCAAGAAAAGAGATTCCTTCATCTTTCAAAGTATGTGCCAGCCTTTGCAATAATATAAATGGAGAAAAAGAAAAAAAACAAATAGGGATCTTTAAATTTAGAATCATTTACTTATAGTTGTTGCAGAGTCATTGGGAAAAACAACAGTTCAACTGAACCCACAAGTTTTTTACTGGTTTGCTTGAATTTTTAGTCATTCAAAACCACAAATTTGTTTTTTCTTTTGTTCCTTACTTCATTTTTCTTATTTTGTTTCCTTTTTTGAAGTCTACTAAGTTTCAAACCTGTACCTCTGAGAGATGAACTGGTATAACCTTCAAGATATTTCCAAATGCTGCCCACTTCTATGCTTATGTAAATACAATATGGGATGATGTGGGATTTTGACCTAGGTGCTTTATTTCAAGCTTATTTTCCATTAACCACCACACTTTAAGCAAACATTGCCTTCTTGGTAAAACACTAATTAATTAAATAATTCTATTCAAATGAAGAACAAGACAATATGACCAAACTGGTAGTGTTACTAATTTTGTACTTGTTGAAATAATCAATGTATTAAAAATGATAAAATCAGAAGTATACATTTTGGAAAAATATGGATGAATATTCATGATATAAATCTACATGGGAAACAAAAGGGAATCAAATGAATCAACATGCCAACAAATAGAAATAATGCAAGAGTTTTATCAGGTTGCCAGATATAGCAATATACCACAATTAGTTTAATTTTACATAATAATCATTGTGAATAAGGTTACCAAATATAATGCAGGATGCTCAGTTAAATTCAAATTTCTGATAACTAATGAATACATTTTATATAAGTATATCTCAAATATGGCATGGGACAAAAAATCATACATTATTGCTAAATATGGCATTAACTGTGTAAAATGTCATACACGTTTAAAAATATATATCAAAATAAATTGTGATCTGTGCCCACCACAGAGTTTAAGAAATAGGACTTTACCAAATATTTCAATTTCACTCTGCACCTCTGTTGATTGTATAATACCAAACTTCCACTGCTAGATAATCAATACTATGAAATAATTATGCAAGGACGTCTCTGGTGGCTCAATGGTAAAGCGTCAGCCTACAATGTGGGAGACCCTGTTTCAATCCCTGGGTCAGGAAGATCTCCTGGAGGAGGAAATGGAAACCCACTTCAGTATTCTTGCCTGGAAAATCCTGGACAGAGGAGCTTTCTTCACAGTCCAACCCTCACATCCATATATGACCGCTGGAAAAACCATAGCCTTGACTAGATGGACCTTTGTTGGCAAAGTAATCTCTCTGCTTTTGAATATGCTATCTAGGTTGGTCATAACTTTCCTTTCAAAGAGTAAACATCTTTTAATTTCATGGCTGCAGTCACCATCTGCAGTGATTTTGGAGCCCAAAAAAATAAAGTCTGACATTGTTTCCCCATCTATTTCCCATGAAGTGATGGGACCAGATGCCATGATCATTTTCTGAATGTTGAGCTTTAAGCCAACTTTTTCACTCTTCTCTTTCACTTTCATCAAGAGACTATTTAGTTGTTCTTCACTGTCTGCCATAAAGGTAGTGTCATCTGCATATCTGAGGTTATTGATATTTCTCCCTGCAATCTTGATTCCAGCTTGGGCTTCTTCCAGCCCAGCGTTTCTCATGATGTACTCTGCATAGAAGTTAAATAAGCAGAGTGACAATATACAGGCTTGACATACTCCTTTTCCTATTTGGAACCAGTCTGTTGTTGCATGTCCAGTTCTAACTGTTGTTTCCTGACCTGTATACAGGTTTCTCAAAAGGCAGGTCAGGTGCTCTGGTATTCCCATCTCTTTCAGAATTTTCCAGTTTATTGTGATCCACACAGTCAAAGGCTTTGGCATAGTCAACAAAGCAGAAATAGATGTTTTTCTGGAACTCTGTTGCTTTTTTGATGATCCAGCGGAAGTTGGCAGTTTGGTCTCTGGTTCCTCTGCCTTTTCTAAAACCAGCTTGAACATCTGAAAATTCACAATTCAAGTATTGCTGAAGTCTGGCTTGGAGAATTTTGAGCATTACTTTACTAGCGTGTGAGTTGAGTGCAATTGTGCAGTAGTTTGAGCATTCTTTGGCATTGCCTTTCTTTGGGATTAGACTTCCCTGTTGGCTCAGATGGTAAAGCGTCTGACTACAATGTGGGAGACCTGGGTTCAATCCCTAGGTCAGGAAGATCTCCTGGAGAAGGAAATGGTAACCCATTCCAGTACTCTTGCCTGGAAAATCCTATGGATGTAGGAGCCTGGTAGGCTACAGTCCATGGGGTCGCAAAGAGTCGGCCATGACTAAGCGACTTCACTTTCACTTTCACTTTCTTAATATTAGCCTACCAGCTTTTTATGTATCTCTGTTCACTTTGCCTGTTTTAAAACTGTTATCATAATGATTTCATATTGACTATATCCTTGATTTATTTTTTACAAGAGTAACATTGTGTTTATACATATAGAAACATGCACCTGGAGTTCATTATTCTATGTGATATAATGGGTCATTTGAATGTACCAAAGTCTATTAATAGATTCAACTGCTTATAGCCCACTCACGGATCACAGCTTTGTCATGACAAAGGGGTTTGTGCAACTCAGTGAGGCTAAGGGCCATACTGTGTAGGGCCACTGAAGATGGACCAGGTCATAGTCAAGAGTTCTGATAAAACATGGCCCACACAAAAGGAAATGGCAACCCCCTCCAGTATCTCACCTGGAGAATTCCTTGGGCAGTATAAATAGAAAGAAAGATATGACACCCAAAGCTGAGGCCCCAAGGTCAGCAAATGTCCACCAGGCTCCTAGGGAAGAATTGAAGGCAGTTACTAATAGAATGGAAAAGACTATAGATCTCCTCAAAAAAATTGGAGAAATTAAGGGAACATTTCATGCAAGGTTGGGTATATAATCACTCTCATTTTGAATGCTAGTATAGTTATGCTCAAAATACTTTACAGTAGACTTCAGCAGAATGTGAATCGAGAACTTCCAGATGTTTAGAAAAGCTGAGTTTCTAAACAAGCTGAGTTTAGAAAAGGCAGAGGAATGAGAGATCAAATTGACAACATTTGTTGGATCATAAAGAAAGCAAGAAAATTCCAAAAAAGCCTCTACTTCTGCTTCATTGACTATGCTAAAGCCTTTGTATAGATAACAACAAACTGTGAGAAAGTCTTAAGAGATGGAAATATCAGATCATCTTACCTGTCTCCTGAGAAACATATATGCAGGTCAAGAAGCAACAGTTAGAACTGGACATGGAACAAATGACTGGTTCAAAACTGGGAAAGTATACTGTCCTTTCAAACTTTGGTCAGGCTGTATATTGTCACCCTGCTTATTAACTTATATGTGGAGTAAATCATGCAAAATCCTGGACTGGATGAATCACAAGCTGGAATCAAGATTGCCAGGAGAATTATCAACAGCCTCAGATATGCAGATAACATGCCACTCTAACGGTAGAAAGTGAAGAGGAACTTAAAGAGCCTCTTAATGTGGGAAAAAGAGGAAAGTGAGAAAGTTGACTTGAAACTCAACATTTAAAAAACTATGACCATGGCATTTGGTCCCATAACTTCACAGAAAATAGAAATGGAAAAAATGGAAGCAGTGACAGATTTTCTTTTCTTGGGCTCCAAAATCACTGCGGATGATGACTCCAGTCGTAATATCAAAAGACACTTGCTCCTTGGAGGAAAGCTACAACAAACCTATAACAGCATATTAAAAATCAGACACCATTTTCCAACAAACGTCTATATAGTCAAAGCTATAGTTTTCCCAGTAGTCATGTATGAATGTGAGAGTTGGTCCATAAAGAACACTGAGTGTAGAAGAATTGATGCTTTCAAATTGTGGAGCTGGAGAAGACTCTTGAGGGTCCTTAGGACTGCAAGGAGATCAAACCAGTCAACTCTAAGGAAATCAACCCTGAATACTCATTGGAAGAACTGTTGCTGAAGCTGAAATTCCAAAACTTTGGCCACTTGTTGAGAAGAGCCAACTCAGTGAAAATATCCTGATGCTGGGAAAAACTGAAGACAAAAAGAAAGGGGGGTGGCAGAGGATGAGATGGTTAGTTAGCATCACCAACTAAAGGGACATGAATTTGAGTAATCTCTAGGATATAGTGGAGGACAAAGGAGTCTGGAATGGTGCAGTTCATGGAGTCACAAAGAGTCAGACACGACTTAGTGACTGAACAACCACAATTGCTTATAAGACAATATATGATTTATAATTTTTTAAGAATTCTGATATAATCTATATATTAATATAATCTGTATATTCCAACTTGAAGACAATTTCAAGAAATACACAAGTTGAAATCTTATTAAGGCATGTACGTGTTTAACTTTACAAGCATTCCTTGGAGATACTGCAGTTTCCATTTCAGACCACTGTGATAAAGCCAATGTCAATAAATCAAGTCACATGAATTTCTAGTTTCCAGTGCCTATAAAATTTATTATAAGATATATTCTATTAAGTGTACAATAGCAGTACATCTAAAATAATAGTGTATATACATTAAAATACTTTATTATCTAAAAATGCTTACTATCATTTGAGCCCTCAGCAAATCTTAACAGTAACATCAGACATCACTAATCACACATAATCATGTTCTTGCTCATTTGCTAAGTCATCTCTGACTTATCACATGTTATCACAGCAAATAAGATAATAAAAAGTTTTAAGTATTCAATAAATGCCACAAATGTGACAACAGAGACATGAAATGAGGAGATGTTGTTGAAAAAATGGTGCTGACTTGCTGGACACAGGGGTGCCACAACCATTCAATTTGTAAAAAGGAACACAGAATCTGTAAAGTGCAATAAAGCAAAGAGCAATAAAACAAGGTCTGCCAATATTAGAGAACATTTTGTAAGAGGGATTTTTAAAGATTAAGAGATGAGAGTTTGATCACTGAATCAGGAAGATCCCTGAGGAAAGACATGGAAATCCATTCCAGTATCCTTGCCTGGAGAATCCTATGGACAGAGGAGCCTGGCGGGCTGTACTTATGGGGTCATGAAGAGTCAGACATGACTGGAGCGACTTAGCATGCAAGCACACACAAGAGTGATTGAACCAATTTACACTACAAATAGACTTGTATTATTGAATGATATGACACCTCCTCAACAGCACATTTCTTGGTGAAAAAATATTTATTGAATATATAAAGGCAATTAAACACAGAGACATAAGACTAAGGTGGTTCTAATGCCTCCATGTTGTTATTCAGTCACCCAATTGAGTCTGACCCTTTGGGACCCCATGGACTGACTGAAACACACCAGGCCTCACTGTCCCTCACCATCTCCTGAAGTTTGCCCAAGTTCTTATCTATTGCATTGGTGATGTGATCCAGCCATCTTATCTTGTGATGCCCTCTTCTCCTTCTTCCCTCGATCTTTCCCAGCATCAAGGACTTTTCCAATGAGTCAGCTGTTCACGTTAGATGACCAAAATACTGGAGTTTCAGCTTCAGCATCAGTCCCTCTAAAAAGTGTTCAGAGTTGATCTCCCTTAAGATTGACCGGTCTGATCTTGCTGTCCAAGGGACTCTCAAGAGTCTTCTCCAGCAACACAGTTTGAAGGCATCAGTTCTTTGGCTCTCTCTGCCTTCTTTATGGTCCAGGTCTCTCAATCATATGTGACAACTGGGAAAACCATAGCCTTGACTATATGGACCTTTGTTGGCAGAGTAATGTCCCTGCTTTTCAATACACTGTCTAGGTTTGTCAAAGCGTTCCTGCCAAGAAGCAAATGTTTTCTAATTTCATGGCTGCAGTCACCATTTGCAGTGATTTTAAAGCACAAGAAGAGGAAAACTGTCACTACTTTCACATTTTCCCCTTCTATTTGCCATGAAGTGATGGGGCCATGTGCCATGATCTGTTCTTTTTTTTTTTTTTAATATTTAGTTTTAAGCTAGCTCTTTCACTCTCCTCTTTCACCCTCATCAAGAAGCTCTTTAGCTCCTCTTTACTTTCTGCATTAGTTTGATATCATCTGCATATCTGAGGTTGGTCATGTTTCTCCCACTTATCTTGATTCCAGCTTGTAACTATTCCAGCACAGCATTTCTCATGATGTGGTCAGTGTATACATTAAACAAACAGAGTAACAGCAGACAGTCCTTTTCAATACTCTTATACTCCTTTTTCAATCTTGAATCAATATCTTCCTACTGTAACTGAAAAGTGAAATGATAGTGTTAGTCACTCAGTAGTGTCTGACTCTTTGTGAATCCATGGACTATAGCCTTCCAGGCTCCTCCTGTTCATGGGATTTTTCCAGGTAAGAATACTGGACTTGGTTGCCATTTCCTTCTCTAGGAGATTCTCCTGACCCATGGATCGAACTCGGGTCTCCTACATTGTGGCAGATTCTTTACCATCAGATCCACCAAGGATTTCTAAGCCAACCAAATCCTAACCTACAGTCAATACCATGAATCTGAGTAAATGAAACATAAGAGGAGCCAAGCACAAGAGCCAGATAGACTTTCTGACATAAGGCAAGATTGTCAGGAGAAATATCAATAACCTCAGATATGCAGATGACACCACCCTTATGGCAGAAAGTGAAGAGGAGCTAAAAAGCCCCTTGATGAAAGTGAAAGAGGAGAGTGAAAAAGTTGGCTTAAAGCTCAACATTCAGAAAACGAAGATCATGGCATCCGGTCTCATCACTTCATGGGAAATAGATGGGGAAACAGTAGAAACAGTGTCAGACTTTATTTTTTGGGCTCCAAAATCACTGCAGATGGTGATTGCAGCCAAGAAATTAAAAGACGCTTACTCCTTGGAAGAAAAGTTATGACCAACCTAGATAGTACATTCAAAAACAGAACATTACTTTGCCGACTAAGGTCCGGCTAGTCAAGGCTATGGTTTTTCCTGTGGTCATGTATGGATGTGAGAGTTGGACTGTGAAGAAGGCTGAGCACTGAAGAATTGATGCTTTTGAACTGTGGTGTTGGAGAAGACTCTTGAGAGTCCCTTGGACTGCAAGGAGATCCAACCAGTCCATTCTGAAGGAGACCAACCCTGGGATTTCTTTGGAAGGAATGATGCTAAAGCTGAAAATCCAGTATTTTGGCCACCTCATGCGAAGAGTTGACTTATTGGAAAAGACTCTGATGCTGGGAGGGATTAGGGGTAGGAGGAGAAGGCGACAACCGAGGATGTGATGGCTGGATGGCATCAAGACTCAATGGACGTGAGTCTGAGTGAACTCCGAGAGATGGTGATGGACAGGGAGGCCTGGCATGCTGCAATTCATGGGGTTGCAAAGATTCGGACACGACTGAGTGACTGAACTAAACTGAACTAATGTATATATATTATTGGAGGGTAATCATTTTACAATGCAGTATTAGTTTCCACTGTAGAATGAAGTGAATCAACTAAATGTACACATATATCACCATGCTCTTGAGCCTTAACTCCATTGTAACCCATCTCACTTGTCTAGGTCATTAAAGAGCATAGGGCTGAGCCCTCTGTGCTTTACAGCAGCTTCCCATTAGATTATCTATTTTACAGATGGTAGTGTATATATGACAATGATACTCTCCCAGTTTTTCCCACTCCACCACCTCTCCCCATGTCCACACATTCTTTCTCTACATCTGCACCTCTATTCCCGCCCTGAAATAGGTTCACCTGTATCATAATTCTAAATTCTATACATATGCATGTTAACATATCATATTTGTTTCTGTCTGGCAAATAAAGGACAACAATAGATAATTAGAGATACCAAGGGAACATTTCATTCAAAGATGGGATCAATAAAGGACAGAAATGGTATGGACACAACTAAAGCAGAAGATATTAAGAAGAGGTGGCAAGAAACACAGAAGAACTATACAAAAAGATCTTTATGACCCAGATAATCGTGATAGTGTGATCACTCACCTAGAGCCAGACATCTTGGAATACAAGGTCAAATGGGCCTGAGGAAGCATCACTACGAACAAAGCTAGTGGAGGTGATGGAATTCCAGTTGAGCTATTTCAGATCTTAAAAGATGATGCTGTGAAAGTGCTGCACTCAATATGTCAGCACATTTGGAAAACTCAGCAGTGGCCACAGGACTGGAAAATGTCAGTTTTCATTCCAATCCCAAAGAAAGGGAATGCCAAAGAATGTTCAAGCTACTGAACAACTGCACTCATCTCACACGCTAGTAAAGTAATGCTCTACAATCTCCAGGTCAGTCTTCAGCAATACGTGAACTGTGAACTTCCAGATGTTCAAGCTGGTTTTAGAAAGGGCAGAGGAACCAGAGATCAAATTGTCAATATTCACTGGATCATCGAAAAAGCAAGAGAGTTCCAGAAAAAAACATCTATTTCTGCTTTATTGACTATGCCAAAGCCTTTGACTGTGTGGATCACAATAAACTGTGGAAAATTCTGAAAGAGATGGGAATACCAGACCACCTGACCTGTCTCTTCAGAAACCTGTATACAGGTCAAGAAGCAACAGTTAGAACTGGATATGGAACAACAGACTGGTTCTAAATAGGAAAAGGAGTATGTCAAGGCTGCATATTGTCACCCTGCTTATTTAACTTCTATGCAGAGTATATCATGAGAAACGCTGGGCTGGAAGAAGCCCAAGCTGGAATCAAGATTGCTGGGAGAAATATCAATAACCTCAGACATGTAGATGACACTACCCTTATGGCAGAAAGTGAAGAGGAACTAAAGAGCCTCTTGTTGAAAGTGAAAGAGGAGAGTAAAAAAGTTGGCTTAAAGCTCAACAATCGGAAAACTAAGATCATGGCATCTGGTCCCATCACTTCATGGCAAATAGATGGGGAAACAGTGGAAACAGCAGCTGACTTTATTTTGGGGGGCTCCAAAATCACTGCAGGTGGTGACTGCACCCATGAAATTAAAAGACGCTTACTCCTTGGAAGGAAAGTTATGACCAACCTAGACAGCATATTAAAAAGCAGAGACACGTATGGATGTGAGAGTTGGACTATAAAGAAAGCTGAGCACAGAAGAATTGTAGCTTTTGAACTGTGGTGTTGGAGAAGACTTGAGAGTCCCTTGGACTGCAAGGAGATCCAACCAGTACATCCTAAAGGAATTCAGTCCTGGGTGTTAATTGGAAAGACTGATGTTGAAGCTGAAACTCCAGTATTTTCACCACCTGATGTGAAGAGCTGACTCATTTGAAAAGACTCTGATGTTGGGAAAGATTGAGGGCAGGAAGAGAAGGGGATGACAAGGGATGATATGGTTAGATGGCATCACTGACTCAATGGACATGAGTTTGGGTAAACTCCGGGAGTTGATGATGGATTGGGAGGCCTGGCGTGATGTGGTTCATGGGGTCACAAAGAGTCGGACAAAACTGAGCAACTGCTCTGAACTGAACTGGCAATGTTTTAAGCTATAGACAACCAAATAAGTTCCTTTGCTTCTAGTCTTCTCTGTTAAAAACCTCTACTGCAGCTCCTGCTGCTGGAGGGCTCCTAACCAGCTTTGGTTTTACTCTTTGTTGTTGTTCAGTGACTAAGTCATGTCCAGTTCTTTGTTACCCCATGGACTGCAAGTATACCAGGCTCTTCTGTCCTCCACTATCTCCCAGAGTTTGTTCAAACGCATGTCCATTGAGTTGGTAATGCTATCTAACAATCTCATTCTCTGCAGCTCCCTTCTCCTTTTGCCTTCAATCTTTCCCAGCATCAGGGACTTTTCCAATGATTCAGCTCTTTACCTGAAGGGACCAGAGTATTCGAGCTTCAGCTTCAGAAACAGTCCTTCCAGTGAATATTCAGGGTTGATTTCCTTTAGGACTTACTGGTTTAATCTCCTTGTAGTTCTAGAGTTTCTTAAGAATTTTCTTTAGCACCATAATTTGAAAGCATGAATTCTTCAGTGCTCAGCCTTCTTTATGGTCCAACTCTCACATCCATACATGACTACTGGAAAAATGATAGGTTTGACTATACACACCTTTGATGGCAAATGATGTCTCTGTTTTTTAATATGCTGTAGAGGTTTATCATAGCTTTACTCCAAGGAGTAAGTGTTTTTTTTTATTATTATTATTATTATTTTATGACTGCAGTCACTGTCCACAGTGAATTTGGAGCCCAAGAAAAGAAAATCTGTCACTGCTTGCACTTTTTCCCTATTTTCCATGAAGTGATGGGACTGGATGCCAAGATCTTAGCTTTTTTAATATTGCATTTCAAGTCACATTTTTCACTCTCTTTTTTCACCATCATCAGCCTGGTTCCCATTAATGTATGTTCAAATAAACTCTTGAAAACATTAACGTGCCACAGGTTATCTTTTATCAAATGCTTCTGTATAGATTTCCCTGGTGGCCAGATGGAAAAGCGTCGGCATACAATGCGGGATACCCAGGTTCAATCCCTGGGTCAGGAAGATCTCCTGGAGAAGGAAATGGCAACCCACTCCAGTATTCTTGCCTGGAAAATCCCATGGATGGTGGAACCTGGTAGGCTACAGTCCATGGGGTCGCAAAGAGTCAGACACAACTGAGCAACTTCTGTATATGAGCATTGCCTTAAATAATAAATAAAATATTTTTATATTTGTATAACTTTAGATTTAGAGAAAAATTTCAAAGACTGTACAGAGAATTTTGTTTTTTCTTCTCACCCACATTCCCCTTAAATGTACTGATTTTAATATTGTCAGTTTGGTATATATGCAATGGTATGTTACTTTATTTTTAACTTTCCTAAATAATAGTATATTTAGACATCTACATATATATAAAGATATATATATTATATATATACTTATGAATATGTTTTTTGAAAATTATTTTTAAGCATTTTGAGAAATTTTCTATTAGTTTGTCTTTCTATTTTTTCATCTATAAGAATACCTGGCGTGCTGCAATTCATGGGGTCGCAAAGAGTCGGACACGACTGAGCGACTGAACTGAACTGAACTGAACTGAAAAAATATAATTTTTCAGCTAGTTTTTGCAATATCGTCTCCTAATTTATCATTTATATTTTAATTCTATTTTAAAATTTTTAATATGTGTCTCTCAATATCATTGTCATGAACCAATTTTCTAATGTTAAGTCTTGCTTATCTGAAATAAAACAATTCATACAGTGCTTTATATATATACATATATATATTTATAGGTTTTATATTATTCAGTTTAATCTTTGGTTAAGTATTTTCATCTATATTCATGAGTGTCCTTGTCTGAAATAGGTACCAAAGTTATGTTAGTACAAGAATATAAGTTAGAGAGTATTTACTTTGTTTCATTTAAGACTGAAAATACTTGCCTCTTGAAAATTTGAAAGAATTTGCATTTAGGCTCCTCTAGGCTAGTCAAGGCCATGGTTTATCCAGTGGTCATGTATGTATATGAGAGTTGGAGTGTGAAAAAAGCTGAGCGCCAAAGAATTGATGCTTTTGAACTGTGGTGTTGGAAAAGACTCTTGAGAGACCCTTGGACTGCAAGGAGATCCAACCAGTCCATTCTAAAGGAGATCAGTCCTGGGTGTTCTTTGGAAGGAATGATGCTAAAGCTGAAACTCCAATACTTTGGCCACATCATGCAAAGAGTTTACTCATTGGAAAAGACTCTGGTGCTGGGAGGGATTAGGGGCAGAAGGAGAAGGGGATGACAGAGGATGAGATGGCTGGATGGCATCACTGACTTGATGCACATGAGTTTGAGTAAATTCCATTAGTTGGTGATGGACAGCAAGGCCTGGCGTGCTGCAATTCATGGGGTCGCAAAGAATTGGATACGACTGAGCGACTGAACTGAACTAAACTGAACTGAGGCTAGAGAGTCTTTTCTTTCATAGTGATAAGACAATTTAGATATTCTAGTTTCTTGAGGATATTTTGAGGATTTAAATTTTCCCTAAGCTGTTTCATTTCACCTAACTTAGTAATGTACTGACATAAAACTATTCACAATATTTCTAGCATTTTTCCTTTGATAAATATATGCTTTAAGCCTTTTACAATTTTTCCAATATTTGCCTCCTGCTGTTTATCTGTTAAAGTGATTATTATATGAAGTTTCTTGATGTCATTTTTCTTCCCAGGGAACCAAATTTTTATGTTGTTGATTTTCTTTAATGTATCATTTTTACTTCACTAATTTCTGGTCTTACTTCCTTTCTTCCGTATGATATGCAAGTTATCTTTTTCTTTATTTCTTATCTTTTTGGGGGAACTCTAAGTTGGATACTAGCTCAATCAATTTTAAGTGTTCTTTCTTCCTAATGAAGACTATATGCTTATTTATAAATACTTTTGTAATGCATACATTTATTCATGTAGTATTTTTATCTATCAATTCAAAGTGCACTTTTATTTCTATTATGACTTAAACCATAAGTTATTTAAATGCATATTTTATTTCATGAAAATTTAATATATACAATCTATTTTTCTTTTTGTCTTACTTATTATATTTAACAAGTGATGTATTCAGTAAACACAGTATGTCTGCTATCAGTCCCTTAGAGTGTGTTGTTGCTTGCTTTATGTTCTAAAATGTGATCTCTCTCTCTCTCTCTCTCTATATATATATATATATATACATACACTATAGTACCAAAAGTAAGATTCATTGCCCTATGTATGTGTGTTTGTGAAAGAGACACACACACACAGATTATGCATATCCATTTCAATGTATTGACACTTGTCTGCTTGATATTTGACCTAGAGAAATTACATAAAACCCTAATATGCAGATTTCTCAATGTACACTCCTTCTTTAGTCTCTATTGAAGATATTCTAGTAAAGACACACTGGTTTATAGATCTGGAATTGTTTCATCCTACATTTATACTTTCTCTCTCACACATTTCTCCCACATATCTTCCCCATGCCTTTTATTTCTTACTATGGTTACTTTCAGTTCATTTTTTCTTTAGGATTTCCTTGTTAAGTTTTATCCTTCCAATTTCTACTAACTGAATGTTATTTCATTCATATTTAAGATAAAAACACCTAGAGCAATACAGTAGCTCCACTTTCCTCCCTCTCAACCAAAAACATTAGACCCATTGGAAATCGAATGACAAATTTAATGTGTTATCCATTAAAACAACAGCTCCAGTATTCAAACACTACCCATATAATGTTACACAGCCAGTATTATTTATATATAAACACAAATTCACCCTTAAAAAATCAGTATTTCTCTTTGTATCTCAGATGCAGCTACTCTGACCATATTTCTTCTTTCTGATATTTTAGAGCTATTTTTTAATAACTGAAACTTTGTTTGCCTGAAAAAATGACTATCATACTCTGCTTTGTAAGTGATATTTTAGCTGAGGTTACACTTCTTGGATGACAGTTCTTTTTCTTAGCATTTTGTATATCTTGTTCCATTGTCGTCTATACCCACCATTGATCGTTCTATTGTCAGTTTCTGATTCGTTAGTGAAAATATTTTTTTCTCACTTTTTTAAAATATTTTAAAATATTTCCCTCATTTTTAGTGTTTTCCATTTTGTTGGATGTGTTTAGATGTATATATCTTATTCACCTTATGAATTTTGATGAGCCAAAAAAAAATCACTGTTTTTAGCAATAAGAAACTTATAATCTAGAAGTGAAGGAAGATTTCTAAAAAAGCATTTCTACTTATATATATGATTAGCTTATATATTATTTGACTTTTATTTTTTAGAGGCAATTTAAAGTTTATGTTTAAATTTCAGAATAAATTTTAAATATTGTGATGAATTATCTGAAGACAAATTCTGTAGGACAGAGAAATATAAGAAACTATTTTATACAGATGCATTAGGAAGGATTTCTGGCATTTCTCATATGGAAATTTGAAACTGGATATGAGATGTCTCAGTTCAGTCACTCAGGCATGTCTGACTCTTTGTGACCCCATGGACTGCAGCACTCCAGGGTTCCTTGTCCATCACCAACTCCCAGAGCTTGCTCAAACTCATGTCCATCAAGTTTGGTGAAGCCATCCAACAATCTCATCCTGTCTTCCCCTTCTCCTCCTGCCTTCATTCTTTCCCAGCATCATTGACTCTTTTCCAATGAGTCAGTTCTTCTCATCAGTTGGCCAAAGTATTGGAGCTTCAGCTTCAGCATCAGTCCTTCCGATGAATATTCAGGACTGATTTCCTTTAGGATGGACTGGTTTGATCTCCTTGCTGTCCAAGGGACTCTCAAAAGTCTTCTCCAACACCACAGTTCAAAAGCATCAATTCTTTGGCACCCAGCTTTCTTTACAGTCTAACTCTCACATACATACATGATTACTGGGAAAACCACAGCTTTGACTAGACTGATGTAGATATCTCAATACATCTCAGTACAGTTGATAAGATTAAAACTCCAGGATCGGGAGATGAGTATGTTCTACCTGGCATTTAGTAAGAGGATGAAGTATATAAAGAAGAGGTAACTGGTCATGTTTCTTAACTAGTGTGATCTCTGAATCACAGAGATTGTTTGTAAAAGTCCTTATGTTTCAACACTTCACAAGATCTCTTTAAGTTGTAATCACAATGAAATTGACTGGTTGCAAAGTGAGAGAAAACAAGAGTCATAGATGATGCCTTGGTTCCTGGCCTTAGTATCTGGAATGACACTTACTAAGGAGGGCGAGGTGGTTGGAATGAAGGGCCAGAGAGCATGAAATGATGTCTAGAGACTGTGTATGGGGTCGTGTGGTGGGGTGGTGATTGTTGGGACTGGTAAATCCATTTTGAAAATGTTGAGGTTAAAGTATTTGTGGGTATCTAAATACTGATCTCTGGAAAGCAATTCACTTCACTAGTCTAAAGCTCAGAAGTGAGACTGGGATGTAAATATAGATTTTGAATTTATCTGTATAAAGTATAAATCTAATTGTAGCCATGGGAATGGATTAGAGCTCCCAAAAATTTCTATAAAGTAAAAACAATCTCTATGAAAGAAGCAAGAATTCATGGGACTGCAGAGCCAAAAGAGATTTAAAGGGTCTGGCAAGAAATAAATTAAGAGAGCATTATATCATCAAAGAAAAGGGAAGAGAGATTTTTCAACAAGACAGGAATTATTCAAAGGGAGGATAGAAGGCACATAAATAAGACTGAGAGTTTCTTCTTGACCTGCTTCTCAGGGAAGGTTCTTTTGATCTAAGTAGAAATTATTTGAGTGGATAATAGAAAGAAATGTGTGGGTTCTCTAGATAAAGAGAAAAGCTGTATATTATGTAACAAATTTTCAAATCTGTTCACCACTCTACAAATATGTGCTTGTCAAAGTGAGGTCCCTGGATCAGCAGCATCAGCAGAATCTATAAACTTGTTAGAAATACAAAATTTGAGGCCTCACTCTAAAGAAAATGAATCATAAAGTCTAGGGTGGGGTCATCCAGCTGTAGTCTAGCAAAGACTTCAGGTGATTCTGATGCCCACTGAAGTTTGAGAGCTACTAGTCTAAGATAAAGGAGTAGTATATGCCCATTCCCTCAAACTAATATATTATATAATGCTAAACATTACTTTTTTTCTTATCCTCCATATCTAATAAATCTTTGAAATCAAGTCTTCATTTTAAATATCACTAAATTAATCTTATTTCATATTTTATAATATATATATCATATATAATGTTAACATGCAGATATCTAAATTAATATGAAATATATAACTATATATTATTTTTATATAATAATATTTTAAAGTATTTAAGATGGTTATGTGTTATACATTATAAAAACAGCACAGCATCAATGCCATTGTACACTTTTATGTGTTCATCCCTAATCATATTCTCCTGTACCTGAGTAATAATTTTTCTAGATATTATATTTATCCTTCCTTCCCTCATCTTTATATTATACATCTATATATATGTACCGGTTTATAATATATAGATGTATAGATGAAAACATGAATAGAAAAGTAAAATATACCGCTCACTAGTGGTAAAGAACCTGCTGCCAGTGCAGGAGACACAGGAGATGCTGATTTGATCCCTGGGTCAGGAAGATCCCCCGGAGAAGCAAATTGCTGCCCACTTCAGTATTCTTGCCTGGAGAAGTCCATGAACAGAGGAGCCTGGTAGGCTACAGTCCATGGGGTCACAAAGAGTTGGACACAACTGAGCGACTAACACTATGAACATTTAGTCTGTAAGTAACATAGAAGAAGCATTCAATAATCTATAATCTTCAAGGCAACTAAATCAAACATTAAAACATAGATGTGAATTTAGTTTTTGCTACTTAATCATTAGTTAATTTGGAGAAATTCTATAACCATTTAAATCTGTGTCCTCAAATGGGAAATGATTACAGTATTATCTATTTTGGAGCT
The DNA here is from genome assembly GCF_042477335.2 of Ovis canadensis. Taxonomy (NCBI): domain Eukaryota; kingdom Metazoa; phylum Chordata; class Mammalia; order Artiodactyla; family Bovidae; genus Ovis; species Ovis canadensis. Next base: position 77,016,641 of record NC_091252.1, read on the forward strand.
CTATGTGGATAACTGACTTAACACAAACAGCACTTGGATAACTACCTAATACAAAGAACACGGATGATATATGGGTTCAATAAATCATCTTGCATGAGTGATGCATACAGGGAGGTGGAACTGTCTGGTCTAAGAATATTTGCTCTTGCTGGCTGTGCTCATGGAAGAGTATTTGTTGCCTGAGTGCTTAAAATACATTTGTTTAAAGAAAGAATTTTCACCACTCTTTGTTATTCTGCTTCTTCAGACAAAATATTTTGTCTCTGAAGCCTCTTGTCTTGTCTTTCCCATTAATCTCTAATGACACATAGCATTGTTTGGCATTGAATAAAATATATTTATCTTCCTACCAGAGAGGCTAAGCATCTTGTCAATGTTTTTTGCTACTGTAGAAATGTTTTTTTTTAATATCCTTCCCAATTTTTTATAGTAAATTTTAAAGTAAATTATATTTTACAGAATGTGCACAGATATTAAGTGAGCAAATTGATTTCTCACAAAGTATAAATTGTGTAATTACCACCCAGATCAAGAAATCAAATATTGCCATTCCCCCACAAAAGTATTACAGTCTCTCCTCTTCCCAGGAATATCTTCCCTTTTTCTCAAAAATAGCAAGAGTGAATTTACATTCTTTCAAATTTATATACTATGTATTTCATATGCTAATATTTTGAGATTAATTCTTGGAGTGGAATATAGAAAAATTAAATCCCTCTATAAAATACTGCAACCCAGTGTCATTATATAATTTATAAATTTTGAAGCAGCATTCAATGAATATTGGCTCTAAATCTAAAGCTGCCATGAACATTATTTAACAAGTCTTTGGGGACTACATTTAAGAACACATTTTGTGAAGTATAAGCTTGCAAGTGAAAGTTGTATCATTGAGTTTGCTTTTGTTGAATTTATTAGATATTGCCAAAAATTTTTCCAAAATGATTTCACAAATTTGTATTTATCTATAGCTGCATTCATTTTGCCCTTATCATCAAATGGTAATTTGTTTCTCAGCTCTTTGAATGTATTATTCCTTTACGATCTTTTGTTGTCATTGAGACATTTACTGTCAATCTAACTTAGTAGGCATTTTTTTTTTCCTACTTTTATAAGTGCTATGTTTCTTTTGCTGTTCTACTAAAACATCTTTGGGAGTTTTGCAGAATTCTGACACCTGAGTGTACATATCTTGCATTAGTTCTAGTAAATCCCCAGATAGCCTCTCTAACCTACAATTCTTTCAGTACAAAATTTCTATTATATAGAATATTAGCTTATTCATTTTCCAATGTCTCTTAACCCCTCTCTCTTTCTACATTTATTTTTCTTTGATGTTTGCAATCCTAGTAGATTTTCAGCTTTAACTTCTTATTCACTCATTCTCTCTCCTGCTATGTCTACTTTCTGCTTAAACTATGTATTGAAGTTTTAGTATCAATGACTGTACTGTTCTGTCATTTTTTTAAAGATTTTAAATTTATTTTTACATCTTACTGGCTATTTGATAGATATTTACCCAAAACTCCAATACCATCTTATTTTTATTATATTAAATATATTTTATGCCATCTTTACCTATTACATGTATCTGACATTTTGGCATGGGTAATGTCAACCTCTTGCTAACTCTGGTTAATGTTTTATATGCTAAGATTCTATGTTCCTTGGGGTTTTTTCTTTGGAAATAAAATGAGCTGTATATTCCATCCTTCCAGAAATGTTTTCATATTCATTATTTTTTTTATTAGGTATCCTGGGATATTTGCAAGAGAAACAGATTTAAGTTATTATCTCATTTAATGAGTTCCATTATCACTGAAACTCCAAACCAAGTAAGAATATTTATAGAGACTGGCAAATACATTTTTATCCCCTTAGCATTAAGATCAAGGCCAAGAAAAAAAGGTCTCCTTCCCACCTTCCAGTACTAACAAGTAGATTTTTTTTAGTTCAGCCCTTCACGAAACATGTTCTGGATGCACATGAAGGTCTCAATTATGACTACCTCCTCAAATCTGCCCAAGGCTTATCTCCTGAATGTGGGAACCCTTAATTCTCAAGTCCCTTAGTTACAGTGGCTGGCAAGTTTCCACAAGGCAGGCAAAAATTGTAGCATTTACTAACAGTTCTAACTTTTAGTTTTTCTCTCTCTTTGCAGCCTTAGAGATTTGCCTTACTAATTTTTTTTTTGAGCTGAGCTATATAGTTTTTTTAAATTGCATTTTATGTAACATTTTAGTTATTTTGTAATAGATTTTCTTGCTATCTAGTCCATAACATTTCCAGAAAAAGAATACTCTTAGTAGTCTTAAAGCTCTTTAGGAATCAGATTGTTTCTGATTTTCCTTGCTTTCCTGGGGTCAAATTTCCAAGTAAATAGTATCCAATATCAATCAGTTCTTCGGTGAAGGAATGAATAAAGTAACTTGATTTATTTAGGAAGCCATAAATAGGTCAGTAATGTTAGACAATAAGGGCTGGGATTATGAGAAGCTAAATATCAAAAGATAGATAACAATCAGATGAAAATAAGTCTTTCAGGTACATGTAAAGAATGTGATTTTAATTAAGGAGGAGTATCTCTGAAGAGTTTAAGATTAACTGATATGGCAAAGCTCATGGGAGTAGTCTGTATAGAGTAGTCTGAATAGAGCTTTGCAGAAAAATAGAACCAATAGTAGATTTTATACATAGAAACACATTATGTTAATATATGCATATATATGTGTGCATATTATATATACATTTATGCTATATATTTATATAATATATGGAATATTCATAGCATTATTCAAAATAAAGACAAATATTTTAATTATGTATATATATATATTTACACACACACACATATACATACACAAAAGTAGCAATAGAGAGATTTTAAGGAACTGGCTCACATGACTGTGGGGATTGGTAAGTCTGAAATTTGTAGGAAGGGCTAGCAGACTGGAAATTCAGGTAAGAGTTAATGTTGTAGTCTTTGGTCTGAATATTATCTGCAAGGCATGTCAGCAGATGGAAAGTTTAGGCAGTGTATCTATGTTTCAACCTTGAGGAAGAATGGATTTTTCTCAAGAAACCTCAGTCTTTGCTCTTAAGGTCTTTTTATTAGCTGATTGGATGAGACCTACCCACATTATACAGAATATGTGCTTTACTCAGAGTCAACTGATTATAAATGTTAATCACATTTGAAAAGCATCTACACAGCAACATCTAGACAACTATTTGATCAAACAGCTGGGCATTGTAGTTAACCAGTTTGACACGTAAGTTAACCATCACAAGTGCTAAGCTTGATGGCAAGCCAAACAAATATAACCAGATGATAATTTTAAAAACTTAGTAGAAAGTGAAAAACAACTGGTGTTTAAAACCATTTCTTTTGGAGCACAGATAAGTACTAAAAGACTTCTTAATATTCCATTAGTCACTATAACATGGTCACATTCATTGTACAGGATGAAAACCAACAGCTAAGCTTGCTTGCTGGATTTTGCTGGTGGCTCATTGGTAAAGAATCTTCTTGCAATGCAGGAGATGAGGGTTTGATCCCTGGGTTGGGAAGATCCCCAGGGAAGGAAATGGCAATCCACTCCATTATTCTTGCCCGAAAAATTCCATTGACAGAGGGAGTCTGACAGACTACAGTCCATGCAGTCACAAAAGGTTGGACAACACTTAGCAACTAGACAACAACAAAGCTTGCTATATGAGACTGATTCACCATAAATGGCTAGATAATATTTCAAAATATTTTGGGCTCTAACTGAATATGTAACTTTATACATAATTACATAAATATAAAATCTGTAACATATTTCTATTAAAACATAATATAGTATACATTAAAACATAATATTGCAGTACAATTTGGGTTCTACATTTTTCCCCCCAATTTTTTTTCTCCTTGCTGTATTTTGGTTCTTTTACCCATGAGGATGAAAGAAAGATTTAAAATGTTGTTTCTCAGTAGAAGATTATCAAGTTTGAATACTTAAAATGACATCCATGCAGTAGGAAAAGTAATACACTGCTGGCTTCAAGTCTTTGAAATTCTGCTGGGATTTGAGGAGTCTGCATAACACCACACGCTATCATGTGTCATTTTCACTGCTCAGAGCCCGGAAAGAATGTTCCTTGCTTCTCAGTTATCATTAATCTAGTATTCTTTTTGCATAAAGACTTAAACCAAAGTCCTCTAAGGAAAAATAATCTGTCAGGACATTTTTCCTTTCCCCTCTTAAAATACTGAATACAAAACATGAATTCTTAGATTGAATCTGAGGAGTTAACAAGCATGGGAGCAATTTAAGAAAAACAAATGTCTCTTTTTTACAAGGAGTGCCTAGCATACAGAAAGGAGTGCCAACTCAGCAGTATATTTAAGCTCTCATATACAAAATTAGATGTTGATTCAAGTTGCAACTGAATACATTCTTGAAGAAAGAATATTGCCATTTTTTTTAGCATTTGGATAAGGTGATAGGAAATAAAGTCAAACTTAACTTCAAGTATCCCTAATTTCAAGCATCCCCATGCAAAATCATAGAAAAAATGAGAATCAATAGTTACACTCCTGTTTAATTCAACAGCCCTTCTCTGTTACATTAGGGCTTGTTGATGCTATAAGGTAAGATGTCTATATTTTCACATGATATAAAAGAAAGAAAAAAAGTAAAGATTACTAAGTTGCAAACATTCCACATATATAGTAGAATAATTTAATATCCTTTTGGACTTGTTGTTGTTGTTGTTATTGTTGTGGGACAGAACAAGTCGTGTCCTACTCTTTTGTGACCCCGTGGACTGTAGCTTGCCAGGCTCCTCTGTCCATGGGACTTCCCAGGCAAGAATACCAGAGGGAGTAGCCATTTCCTTCTCCAGCGGATCTTCCTGACCCAAGGATTCACATTTGCAGGTGGATTATTTACTGCTGGGCCACCAGGGAATGCCTTCCTTGAGAGTATGACAATGTATTAATAAAAGAGCTAACTGGTTTAAAGTACTTCTGTGCATCTATAAACCAAGATTTATATTCATCGACTGGTTCACTGAAGAACTTCATGCTTTTCTTCCAGGGAAGAAGGGATGCTGAATAGAAGAAGCTAGCTGCTGCTTCTCAGGAATACTATCAAAACTTGAAAAATAGTGTCCACTTTGTCTAAAGAGTGAAAGAAAGTTTAAAAAAAGAGCTAGAGTGAGAAAGAGAAAACAGAGGTAGAGAAGAGTGAGAAAAAAGAAAGGAAGGAAGGAAAGGAGGCTAAGAGAGAGAGGGGAAGAAAGAAGGAAAAGGAAGAGAAAAAAGAAAGAGAGAAAGAAGGAAGGAAAGAAAGAGGCAAAGAAACTCTGGGCAGCTATTCTCCCAGATGTAGAATGGTTTCCCTTAACAGTTTGCATATTTCCCATTGAAGGTTTCCTATCTGGCAAGGAATGCACTTGTCTTCTCCCCCTTTTTAAATCAAACTGGCTCCTCATTTATTTTGCTTGCTTTGTTTTGGGTTTTTTGGACTCATTTTTTAAATAAGAAGCTCTTTACCCTGTTCACGTTTGAAAATTCAAGTATTTTTCATTGAGTTTTTGATAGCTTTGTTTTTTTTAAAGTAAATCTAAAGCAAAACAAGAGTTTAAATTTCACTTAACTAGTATTGATCAGTCTATTTTGTGTTTTGGGTGTGTGATTTCTGTATAGTGTTTAGAATATTAGTGTCAAGGTTAGAATATTTTTAAATTTATAGCAGATGAAATGTATTGATGATAAATTATGATGGTTTTAAAAGTTATCACAAGGAACATGAAGCTACTGGGAACTTACAACAATGAAGCCTCATCACTATCTTAGTCAGGCAGTTGGCTCTATAAAATCTTTCTGCATGAATTCAAAATTATTGAAGGTTTGTGTTGTTTTGGTCTTGCCAATATTTCTGGAGATTCCAGCTAGAATTCTTTCAAAATGTCTGTATTACAACACTTTTCCAGCTTGATCTCTAATTTATCATTGACTAGGAACTCCAAAAGGAAAAACCAATTAATCTTCCAAAGAAAGAAAAGGCAAAGCTTGTTCTTGTTTTTACAGATTGTGTAAAAAAGGCATTAGGGAAGACAGCAGAATGGGAATATGAGTGTTCCTTTGGAAATCATTTGATGAAAAGATTAAGAAAGGAATTGTTGAAGTTCAGAGATCTCTCTTCTCTATAAAAGTCAAAGACAAGAAGAGATGTAAATTTTAAATTTTACTATTTGATGATCTGTCAAAAATTAAGAATTCCTATGAAGGCTACCGGGAGCTCTGGGTATGCAGCATTGTATTTATTCCTTCCCTAATTGATAGCTGACCAACTACAACTGGGGCAGACCTCCTTGGCACCCCACTCCAGTACTCTTGCCTGGAAAATCCCATGGACAGAGGAGCCTGGTAGGCTGCAGTCCATGAGGTCGCTAAGAGTCGGCCATGACTGAGCGACTTCACTTTCACTTTTCACTTTCATGCATTGGAGAAGGAAATGGCAACCCACTCCAGTGTTCTTGCCTGGAGAATCCCAAGGATGGGCGAGCCTGGTGGGCTGCCATCTATGGGGTCGCACTGAGTCAGACATGACTGAAGTGACTTGGCAGCAGCAGCAGCAGTAGCAGCAGCAGCAGGAGCTCAGGTTCACTACATTATGTGACAAGCTCTAGGAAGAATCAGCTACCCCCAAGGCTTGTTTACTATAGCTTGAACCTTGCTCTGATGTTTCCTGGTTTTGATAAGCATCCAAGGGGAACTCCGCTATGGTATCTTTTATTTTATTTTTCCCATTATTGTATAATTTCCTGTGTTATAACTTATTATATGTGGTTCTTAGCACACTTAATGGATTGTTCTTCATGGGCAAGGAAAAAACCTACAATATTCCTCAGTCCCCTCCCTGAATATATGCTTAATTAATATTTTAACAATTGTATAGATGTGATAAAGGCCTTTCTTGAGAAAGGCCTTATGTGATAGGGAATTTCAATGAAAAAGTAGAGGATTGTATTTTAAAAATCTGAGTAAAAGAGTGTTAGGAAGGTAAAGGAAAGGGAAGTCACTCAGTCGTGTCCGACTCTTTGTGACCCCATGGACTGCAGCCCACCAGGCTCCTACATCCATGGGATTTTCCAGGCAAGAGTACTGGAGTGGGGTGTCATTGAAACTGCTAGCTAAATACACTGAGGGAAAGAAAAAAGAAAGAACAATGAAAAAATCATGACCTTGATAGGAGAAGAGCAGGCCTTTAAAATTCTAATCAATGGACAGAAACATGATAGGACTTTTCAGTTCTTCTTCCTCATCTGCATAATGAGGGAAGCATGAACCTTTCTTAGAGCATGTGAATGGAAGTGGCATCTGAGGAGCTGGGCTTCAGCAGTCAACACAGATCACAACAGTAAAATCTGTGCTCAGAGCAGAACACAGAACATAACTTACCTAGGTCCTACTTGTGCCACCTCAGGCTTTCAGCCCACTCTTGTTGCTCTGGTATTTTCCCAAAAGTCTGAATATTTTTAGGGGTATTCAGAGGACAGCTGGAAGACTGCTGAGCTACGACTGATATTGGGAAGTCAGGACCTACTAGTATCCTCTATGAAGGATTTCCTGGAAAGATGTGATAATAGATGAAGTACTGCCTGCTTATCCTCATAACTATGCTCAGCATAGACTACACACTGAATCAATAGTCCAGAGAAAAGTCACTAACAAAGGCAGAGTTCTCACTTAAGAGAGAAGGAAAAACTTGAATAAAACAGATAATTTTTTTTTCCTAGTATATGGTTAAAATTGGGATGTTGGCTTCCTGAAGGTCCTTATTTTATTCATTTATTTAGCTGAGTATTTTGTTTTGGAGTGTAGAAAGGCTACTTGAAAAATCAAAAAACCTGGATCTTTAAAAAGCATTAAATTGAATCAGTTTAGAAAACTGTTAAATCCTAATGTGATGCCCAAATCAACTTAAATGACTCCAGGGGAGTAGTTAAAGATCTTTTATATATTTGTGCTCTGCATAAAATAAACCAGGCACATCAAATGGAAGAATATGTGTGGGTTTCTCTATTCTTGGTTCTATTCATATCCTAGAATGATAGCATGTTCACATGTCCAAAAAAACCCCTCTCTTTTATAAGCCATTTTCAATTCTGATAACTTTGACTGAATGAGGTTTGGGCAATGAGCTATTCTATCTTTAGAAGAGCAATCTTTTCTTCATCATATGTGGCTTTTAATGTATCCTCTACGCTATTTTCTGAATGTTGATAGTTTGCCCAAGACAAGAAAAATCTGTCTAGCCCACTATCAAAAATATCAAAAATCTTTCTCAAACTGCGGGTTAGCAGACAGAGCCATTTGTCAACAGCATGTATTCCCTTCAGGTAATTTGGATCTTTTCTTTTTCTTATTTTTAGTACCTCTTTTATCAAGCTTCTTAAATCCATGCCTAGCATGTCAAATGCACTTTAAAAACATCTCTCTACTACTGGCTATGGAGCACAGCACAGGATTAGGAAAGGACAGAAAGAGTTAATTCTTGCAGTATTCACACTGGAATAAAGTTAATAGGCTGCCAATAACATGGGTTATAGTTGCAAAAGCTAAAGTTATAAGTAATCCTAAAGGGAAAGAGGAAAATTGTTCCTGACAAGCTGAAATTACTTTATAAAACCTCTTATGTGTTGAGAAGCCCTAGGTTGGTCAGGGCATGAAGCTTATTTCAATGTTTAACTCAGCCTGTTTATAAAGAAAATATCTTGCCCAATATCCGTTTTCCTAAAGCATGCCCTTTAACCTGCTATTTTTCGCTTCTTTTTATTGTTGGCATGGAAACGGAGAAGCCCTCCACTAGACTGATCAATGCATGGTTACATCAACATAACATTTTCAGTCAAGTTCCCAGGAGCCTCCCTCCTGAATCTGTCATTTTGATTCAGATAACTAAATCAGGCTAAGCACAGCAATGATAACGGATGACTTGCCTCATTAGCTGGCTCCTGCTGCTTTATGCTGCCAGGAAACTCTAGAGTGACTGCCTAGGATCTTGGGAGAGATAACTGTTTTCTGAAATTATTTTGGTTTATTTTTCTTGTAATTCTCATCTTGCCTTTTGACAGTAATTTTATAGGATGACATATGTACCAAATCCACACTCCCAGACCTTCTATCTCTAAATATGTGTCGTGTGATTATCTTTATGAAGACTGACCCCAACAGGCTTAATGTAGGGAACTATTTTAAAATGTCCTTCCATTTGTCTCCTCCAAATGTTACATATCTGATAGCATTTTAATTAATAGTATGAGTAATACTAGGATGATCTGTCTTCCTCCATGCAAGGAGATTCTGCTAAAAATGCAGAATCCAGATCCAAAATGTTTCAGTTGGGCCTTAGAACTCACTGAACTTGAATATATATGAGTGATAGTTTGTTTTTAATTTTAAAAAAGAACTAATTATTTGTAGAAATTTTGTTGTGGAAGGGAAACTAAGCATGCAAGAAACAAAAGATTTCATTTAGTTATCATACTCTGAATTTAAGAGACTCAACTTAGTGACTCATGAAATTAGACGTAACAGTGCATTTAGCTAAAAGCTGCCTGTAGAACAAAAGGATGGAAACACAAAGTCAGAAGCAAAAGAAGCTGCAATTAGACCAAGAGAAATGATCCAAGGAGAGAGAATATGGACAAATTAAGAAGGGCTGTTCCAAACCAAACATTATTTTGGCAATATTCTTATTTTTTAATATCAATCTGTGACCCCAAAGTTAATCTTTAAACCTATGATAGCAACATTTAAGTTTCTAAGTTTCTTGTGGCATCTTTCTCTTAATCTCAGCTGACTAACATTCTCTTCAATAAATTACTCAAACAATCACTGGTTTTAATTTTAAGTAGCTGTACACTCATTCATGACCTATTTACCAAATGGTAGGAAGCACCGGACCCACTCCAGTGTTCTTGCCTGGAGAATCCCAGGGACGGGGGAGCCTGATGGGCTGCCATCTATGGGGTCGCACAGAGTCGGACACGACTGAAGAGACTTAGCAGCAGCAGCAGCAGCAGCAGTAGGAAGCACTGGACATTTTGTATGACTCTACAATCTCATTTTAACTGATAAAAATTTACAATGGGGTTATAAGGATACATTTTTAAAGTATCTTGATCAAAGTTGTATTTTGGTATCCATCTAAATACAAGGAAACGATATTTGAATAATAAATAGTTTTGTCCCTTATGTCCTAAAAGGTGAATTTGGTGAACCTATATCCACATATCATGACTGAGCAACTGAGCACGCACATGGACACATATCCCCAAGAACTGGGTATTACAAGTGCACGCATCTCACACACTACAAAAGTAATGCTCAAAATTCTCCAAGCTAGGCTTCAAAAGCACATGAACCAAGAACATATGTTCAAGCTGGATTTAGAAAGGTCAGAGGAACCAGAGATCAAATTGCCAACATCTGCTGGATCATAAAAAAGCAAGAGAATTCCCGAAAAACACCTACTTCTGCTTCATTAACTATGCCAAAGCCTTTGACTGTGTGGATCACAAAAAACTGTGGAAAATTCTGAAAGAGATGGGAATACCAGACCTTATGTGGTTCCTGAGAAATCTGTATGCAGGTCAAGAAGCAACAGTTAGAACTGGACATGAACAACAGACTGGTTCCAAATCAGGAAAAGAGTACGTCAAGGCTATATATTGTCACCCTGCTTATTTAACTTATATGCAGAGTACATAATGAGAAATGCTGGGCTGGATGAAGCACAAGCTGGAATCAAGATTGCCAGAAGAAATATCAATAACCTCAGATATGCAGGTGACACCACCCTTATGGCAGAAAGTGAAGAGGAACTAAAGAGCATCTTGATGAAAGTGAAAGAGGAGAGTGAAAAAGCTGGCTTAAAATTCAGCAACAAAAATGAAGATCATGGCATCCGGTCCCATCATTTCATGGCAAATAAATGGGGATACAATGGAAACAGTGAGAGACTTTATTTTCTTATTGCAAAATTATTGCAGATGGTGACTGCAGCTGTGAAATTAAAAGATGCTTGCTCCTTGGAAGAAAAGCTATGATCAACCTAGACAGCATGTTATAAAGCAGAGACATTACTTTGCTGACAAAGGTCTGTCTACTCAAAGCTATGGTTTTTCCAGTATTCGTGCATGGATGTGAAAGCTGAATCATAATGAAAGCTGAGCACCAATAAATTATTCTTTTGAATTGTGGTGTTAGAGAAGACTCTTGAGAGTCCCTTGGACTGCAAGGAGATCAAGCCAGTCAGTCCTAAAGTAAGTCAATCCTGAATATTCTTTGGAAGGACTGATGCCGAAGCTGAAGCCCCAATACTTTGACCAACTGATGCAAAGAACTAACTCCTTAGAAAAGATCCTGATACTGTGAAAGATTGAAGGCAGAAGGAGAAGACAAAAGAGGATGAGATGTTTGGATGGCATCACCAACGTGATGGACATGAGTTTGAGCAAGTTCCGGGAAATGGTGATGGACAGGAAAGCCTGGCGTGTTACAAGTTCATGGGTTTACAAAGAGTCACACACAACTGAGCAACTGAATTGACTGATGGAGTATTAAGACTGTCTAAAAGCATTTCATTGTTAAACATGTAATATTAAGACCAGTCCAGTAGGTCTGCCAAAAACTCACAATCCATCAATACATTCTGCTGCCTTTATTTTACAGATTAAGAGTTTTTGGTCTATCAGCAAAATCTCCCCCTAACCAATTGTACAAATTCCTGTCTTGGCAAAAGCCATATCCTTTATGGGACCAAATATTTTTTTCTCTTTTCTTGCACCTGAATGGTTGAACTTTACAGGATAAAATAGGTGAATGCTTCACTCTAGATATATGACATCAAAACCAAAGAGATATTAAATAATACAAGCTCTAAAATATTTCCCTGAGAGCTTATTTTCAATCTCTGAAGAAGCAATTTTATCAATTTCTTGTCATCTGTGGTTAAACTTATATATCCTCTGGTCTCCACTGATAAGACTGATACACCAGCTTTTACCTGATGACACTGTTTTGTACTTTATGGAGAAAATAGCAACCATTGACTAAGGACTCTTAGAATTACTCCCCCAAAGTTTTGGTCCTTTGGATGTGTGCTCATCCACACATTTACCTGGTGTTATTAGGAATTAAACATGTCTCATGTTTTATATTAATAGAGTTTTCTCTTCTTTCACTGTTCATATTCTTTTATACATTTTCAACTTGGTCCTTTCTGTGTATCATCATTCTAAAATTATGTTCCTAATCAAATATTTCTCATTATCCTCTCCTTTTCTAGCCACTCTCTTCACATGAAAATGGCTTGGAAATGTAGATTATCCTGCTATCTCCACTTCCTTCCCTTTCATTATCTTTCCATATTTTTATCATCTGACTCATATCTTCACAAAGACACTGAACACTCTGATCCCAATCATCAAAGGATCTCAAATTGTTAAATCCAATGGCCACTTTTCAATTTACACCATAATGAGTCTTAGGAGCCTGCTTCCCAGGTGACATTCATCTCCTTCTCAGCATAATCTCTCTGCATTTAGTGGATATAAATTTCTTTGGATTTATTCTTACTTCACTCCCTGCTCTCTTTCTACTTTCCTGATTTGCATCCTCTTTGCTAATTCTAGTGTCTGCAATTCCTCAGTGCTTTGCCTTAGATTTTCTTCATTTTATTTTTTCCTCCTGGGTAATCTCACCCATTCTTGTAGCTTAATACATATATGCCAGCATCAATCAACTTTGTGCACACAGTCTGAGACCTCTTTCCAAACAGCCAGAGATCTATACCAAACTGTATCATGACATCAGCACTAGAAAGTCAAACTTCTAACTTCTAATATGCTAAATCTGTTTAGTGTCCACTAACTTTGTAACACATACTAACATATGCCTAGAATACTTCTTTCATTCTAGTTAATTGAAAACTTGTCAAGTGTCATTGATATTTGTTCTCAAATAGGCTTGTGATCTAAATATACATTACAAAAGCATAAGAGGTTAATACAAGAAAGCTATGATTAATGAAAATCTACTTGAAAGCTTTAGAAATATTTGATAAATATGAGTTGTTAAAAATAACTTATCTAATGACATATGAATTGCCAAGCAGAAAGTGCTTATGAGAAAAAGATATGAGAAACAATACAAGAAATTGGAACTAAGATGTAATTGCTAAGTTTCTTAACTTTTTTTGAAATTTTGCTCAGATTTTGAAGAAACCAGTTACAGAAAAAAATATAAGAGAAAATGCATTATGTGTGTGGTTTATGAAGGAAAGAAAACAAATTGCATCATCAGTTCTGTTCAGTTCAGTTCAGTTGTTCAGTCGGGTCCGACTCTTTGAGACCCCATGAATCACAGCACGCCAGGCCTCCCTGTCCATCACCAACTCAAGGAGTTCACTCAGACTCATGTCCATCGAGTCAGTGATGCCATCCAGCCATCTCATCCTCTGTCGTCCCCTTCTTCTCCTGCCCCCAATCCCTCCCAGAATGGGAATACCAGACCACCTGACCTGCCTCTTGAGAAATCTGTATGCAGGCCAGGAAGCAACAGCTAGAACAGGACATGGAACAACAGACTGGTTCCAAATAGGTAAAGGAGTACGTCAAGGCTGTATATTGTCACCCTGCTTATTTAACTTCTATGCAGAGTACATCATGAGAAACACTGGACTGGAAGAAACACAAGCTGGAATCAAGACTGCTGGGAGAAATATCAATAACTTCAGATATGCAGATGACACCACCCTTATGGCAGAAAGTGAAGAGGAACTAAAAAGCCTCTTGATGAAAGTGAAAGAGGAGAGTGAAAAAGTTGGCTTAAAGCTCAACATTCAGAAAACGAAGATCATGGCATCCAGTCCCATTGCTTCATGGGAAATAGATCGGGAAACAGTGGAAACAGTATTGACTTTATTTTGGGGGGCTTCAAAATCACTGCAGATGGTGATTGCAGCCATGAAATTAAAAGATGCTTACTCCTTGGAAAAAAAGTTATGACCAACCTAGATAGTATATTCAAAAGCAGAGACATTACTTTGCTGACTAAGGTCCGTCTAGCCAAGGCCATGGTTTTTCCAATAGTCATGTATGGATGTGAGAGTTGGACTGTGAAGAAGGCTGAGTGCCAAAGAATTGATGCTTTTGAACTGTGGTGTTGGAGAAGACTCTTGAGAGTCCCTTGGACTGCAAGGAGATCCAACCAGTCCATTCTGAAGGAGATCAGCCCTGGGATTTCTTTGGAAGGAATGATGCTAAAGCTGAAACTCCAGTACTTTGGCCACCTCATGCAAAGTGTTGACTCATTGGAATTTCATCATCAGGTTCTACCTTTAAAAATGAACACATGTGTGCATGTTTCTTTGTTTTAAGCCAAACTACATGTTTCAGATTATATTGTGATGAAATTGGTAGTGGGGTGAATTTACAAACAGAAAAGGCTTGAATTTTACCTAATTAAACATGCTGTGGAAATTTCTCCTCTTAAAAGCTTGCCAATAAACAGGTGTGGATCTCTTGGAACATGGGTCCTAAACAGTATTCTGAGGCCTAATTTTAAAATACCAATCATGCATTCAATTTAAATATTTTCCCTTTCCCCAGCAAAAGGTGGGTCCATAATTGGAAACCCCTTCCCCCAATGGCAAAGGGCACAAGGCCTGTTCTTTCAGTCTGCTCCACCTATATTATTTTCTCTTCTATGAATTGCTCCTCCATAATGAGGACTGAGGGGAGGAAGTAAACAGGAGTCAAAGGAGTCCACATAAATGATATTCTTATAATCTTGTTCAATGCTGTCTGTGTGAGAGGCCTTCACATTTTAGTTCCCTGATGTTGGTGATACAATTTCTGACTATACAGATAGATAGAGTACAAATATAGAAAACATGCAAAAACATTCAGCTCAAAGATTTGCTACAAGCAAATGTATTGCTACCACCACCTGGGTCAAACGATAGAACACTACAAGCATCTAAAACATACTTTTCATTTTCTTTCACAATTTCTGTTCTTTTTCACAAGGTAATTATTAATTTGACTTTAAGAAAAATCACTTTCTCATTTGACTTTATATTTTACCATTCAGGCATGCATATCTAAGCATTATAGTTTGGCTTTGAGTGCTTTTTTTTTAACTTTATACAAATGGAATCATGAAATACATATTTTAGTAAATTTATATTACACAAAATAGAATATTTTCTCTTATATCTAAAATAATTTTATATTTACAGAAAAGTTGCAGATAGTCCCTATACACCCTGTAACCAGTTTCTCATGTTCTTTAGGTTTTTACACTGTATGATATGTTTATCACAGCTAGTAAGCCATATTCAGTTCAGTTCAGTTCAGTATATTACCATATGTGAAATAGATTGCCAGCCCTGAGACTGGGTGCTCAGGACTGGTGCACTGGGATGACCCTGAGGGATGGGATGGGGAGGGAGGTGGCAGGGGATTCAAGATGAGGAACACATGTACATCCATGGCTGATTCATGTCAATGTAAGGCAAAAACCACTACAATATTGTAAAGTAATTCAGTTCAGTTTAGCTCAGTCGCTCAGTCGTGTCCGACTCTTTGCGACCCCATGAATCGCAGCACGCCAGGCCTCCCCAGTCCATCACCAACTCCCGGAGTTCACTCAGACTCACATCCATTGAGTCAGTGATGCCATCCAGCCATCTCATCCTCAGTCGTCCCCTTCTCCTCCTGCCCCCTATCCCTACCAGCATCAGAGTCTTTTCCAATGAGTCAGCTCTTCGCATGAGGTGGCCAAAGTACTGGAGTTTCAGCTTTAGCATCATTCCTTCCAAAAGAACACCCAGGGCTGATTTCCTTTAGAATAGACTGGTTGGATCTCCTTGCAGTCCAAGGGCCTCTCAAGAGTCTTCTCCAGCACCACAGTTCAAAAGCATCAATTCTTTGGCACTCAGCTTTCTTCATAGTCCAACTCTCACATTGATACATGACCACTGGAAAAACCATAGCCTTGACTAGATGGACCTTTGTTGGCAAAGTAATGTCTCTGCTTTTCAATATTTGGTTCTTATCTTCTACTTATTTATTCAAGAATTTATTTGTATCAGTATGGACTCATGGACATTTAATTTCATATTCTGGGTTATAATCCAATACTCTGGTTTTTTTTGTTGTTGCTTATGTTCCTTAAGTATTTCCAGTTTTAGTCATGGAAAGCTTCTTCAATCAGTGTTTGTGTACCTTTATCTACCACTCCATCATTGCTTCATTTTTTAAGCACTTTTGTGCTTTCTGCAACTATGAGATGCTCAGGTTTATCTTGTAATTCCCTTCTTCAGTTCTAACATATGTCCTTTCCCAAGGAGCTTGGTTTCTTTTTATTAGCATTTTGATCTGTTATTTTTTTCTTATGTCTCAATTCTGTGAAAATGATATTGTATTCAGCTGCAGTTTGTTGTTGTCATTGTTGCTTCTCTACAGTAAAAACTGGCAAACTATTGACTTTAGACCAATTCTAGCCTTCCAATTATGGGAAATAAAGTTTTAGTAGAACACAAACACAACCACCTATTTATGTGTTGTCCATATCATATTTCATGCTACAGGAGAACAGCTGAATAACTAAGTTAGACACATTGTTTCCCAAAGCCTAAAATACTTACTGACTGTTCCTTCACAGAAAATGTTTGGTAACCTCTGTTCCACAGTATTCTATTACATGAATACATTATAAGTGATTGGTTTGTTCATCGTCATTGACAACTTTGCTCTTTCTAGCTTGGCATTCTTAAAAATTGCTTTGTTGAGAATATTCTTGTGTGTATTATTTGGTACACGCAAATTTGCTTTTTGCTCAGGTACCCACCTATGGATGGCATTTGCTGTGTCATAGGTTATGCTTATGCCTGGCTTCAGTTGACAATTTTAAGAAATTTGTCAAAGTTATTTTTATCAATTTATGATTTTGAGACTTTATCCAATTATATCCTTGTCATATTTAAACTTTCAACAATTTTTAAACTTTAGCAACATATCTAATGTACCTTTTTGTGCCTTTAATTTGCTTCCATATCTAATGTACCTTTTTGTGCCTTTAATTTGCTTCCTTGATATTAGAAGTGTTTAGTAATTTTTCATATGTATATTGTCTATTTGGCTATTCTGTTTTTATGTAATGCTTATTAA
The DNA here is from genome assembly GCF_042477335.2 of Ovis canadensis. Taxonomy (NCBI): domain Eukaryota; kingdom Metazoa; phylum Chordata; class Mammalia; order Artiodactyla; family Bovidae; genus Ovis; species Ovis canadensis. The sequence continues at coordinate 77,033,876 of NC_091252.1, forward strand.
ATAACTTTTCTATTCTTTTCCTGGATTGTTTGTATTTCTTGATTTATTTGAAGGAATTCAAAAGAAATATTCTGGAAACAAACTCTTAGTTTTCACATAATTCTTTGTCTTTTTATTTTTAAAAAACTTTTAAAACTATGTGTTAAAAATCTACTTTATCTTTGTTTTCCTGTGCTTTTTCTTGTGTGTGTGTGAAGAGGAACTCAATTTCATTTAGGTTAATATTATGTATCTCTTTTATTATGGAATACAATTTCTTGCCCATTTCAGAAAACTTTTCCATTCTGAGATCATAAACATATCTTCCATATTATTTCCTTAGGATTTATATCATACCCTTTCTTACTAAGTACTATAATTCAATGAAATACAGTTTTGCATATGTTTGAATTAGACATCAAGCTTTATTTCTTTTTGAATAGAAATCTAAATATCTCAGCACCATTGAAAAGCCCATTTATATTCTCTTCAGATAATGAGACACTATTTTTGCTTTATTTTCAATTTTTTTCTTTCTTTTTCTTGCTTTATTGCATTTGCACAATGGTACTAAAAGTGGTTATAGTGGTTATAGCCTTTGTCTTGTATCTGACTTCAAAGGAAATAATTTCAACATTCCACCATTTAGTGTGATATTCTGTAGAGATTTTCTTGATAGTCAATAATAAATATCTCTCTATATTTAACAGTGAATTTTGAATATATTATAATTTTGCTGCTACTCAAGGGGTTGATTTCTTTTGATTGTTTTAATGTGGCAAACCATACTTTTTTTGAAGTATTAAGTCAGTCTTGCATTCCCAGAATAAATTCACCATTGTCATACAATAGTCATACATCTTAAAGAAAGTATGAATTCAACTGTAACACACTTGAATTACAATTTTTTAAGATATTACCTTGTTCCAATAAGTGAGATAGTCTGTCTTTTTCCTTTATCTTAATGTTCTGATCAGGTTGTGGTATGAACATTATCATAGCTTTTAAAATGAATTGTTCAGCATTTCCTCAATTCTATTCTGTGGGAGAATTTGTGCAAAACTGGCATCTTGAAATACATCTTGGTAGAATAAATAAAAAATAATTTGTTTGGAGAGTTCTTTCTTAGGACAGTTTTCAACTGTGATCTTATTAAACTGCATTTTATTGTGATTAGAACACTCAACATGGGACTATCCTCTAAACAAAATTTAAGTGTATAATAGATTCTTGTTGACTATGATTGGCTATAGTCCTTGGGGTTGCAAAGAGTCAGACATGACTGAGCGACTTCACTTCACTTCAATGATTGCTAATTTTTTTATCTTTCTAAAATAATTTATTCATATTGCTGTTTAGCTTATTAATTTTCAGCTATTTTCTTTTTTAACATATACTTTACAACTATAACCTCTGTCTAGACAGTTTTTGTGCGAGTTCACTTTCACGCATTAGAGAAGGAAATGGCAACCCACTCCAGTATCCTTGTCTGGAGAATCCCAGGGACAGAGAAGCCTGTTAGGCTACCATCTATGGGGTGGCACAGAGTAGGACACATAGACGCAACTTAGCAGCAGCAGCAGCAGACAGTTTTTACTATATCAGAATTACAAATTCATAATCTTTATATCTTAATGAGGAAATTAAGTTTTCTAAATTATATAATATTGTATCTCTACTGGCCTAAATATCTACTGAATCTGATGTTAATATAGCTACAAAAATTTGCTTTGGTTAGTATTTTCATGCTGTACTATATACAAGATATTTGCATCATTTGACTGTTAATCATACCTTATTCTTTTTTGCATAGTGCATGACTGTATATTGTTCATTAAGCTGTTACTGTTTGTACTGCACTGTTTATCCCCCCATATTTGAATTCTCCCCAGGCAGGAAGACAACACCATTCACTATGATTCCTCAAATTGCAGATGACACATGCCAAAATATCTGAGGATCTCTCCTACTACACTCTGCTCTGTTCCACCAGGGTGGATGTTGTGATTCTACAGTTCACTAAGTAGCCATCTGGAGAATGAAATGCTAATCTACCATATGTTCACACACCATCATGCTCTACAGATGACATTTCTTTAGCATCTTCTTTCCCTTAACTGGTAAACCAGTACTGGTGCAGAGGAAAAACCACAAGTCACTGCAATAAGGTAATAAGTTAACAATTTATAGCATAAATTAATTATCTCTGGAAACTAATGCCCATTCTGATAAAGTAAAGTGGTAAGCCAAGGGACTACCTTGGTCATCCATTGTTAAGCTCTGAACAATGTTTAGCATGCTTAGCAACAAGTTAAGAATGTTTAGCCACTCTTCTGTAATAGTATTAGAACACGAAAGTGTTTAGCCATGATTATATTTAGTTTTAGAACTTTAGCCAGTTCCCACATAATATGATATATATATTATCTTGCTATGTAATGTTAATAACATTTTATGATTCATTAACTTACTGATTTTTTAAATGAAACAATAAAATCCTTCCCTGATCCTACTGACTATACAGGCATTTGCTGGATTTATGAGTTTATTCTTTCACTTTCCTTGCATTTCTCACCCCTCCAGTCTTCCTTATCTCAATATATAATACCAATATTCCATCATTTAGTTAGGCCAAAAATCTATTATTCTTCATTTTGGCATCCTTTCTTTCTCACATCTCATATTCAAACTCCTCCTGCCCCTTTGCTTTTCCCCTCTATTGAGGGCATCTATCCCAATGGCACTTCACAATCAAGTCTTTCTCATCTCATCAGGCAGATATTTTAAAGACTCCCTTTCAGAGACACTCTCCCTTAACACTACATATGATTAACCCAGTACCTCCACTAGACCTGGAACATCCCATTATTTGCTGGATTTATAATACTCCTTTATTTGCTATCTATTTATTATATAAAATATAATACACTCAATTTAACACAAAGAATTACAAGTTTGATTTCATGCATTTTTCTAAATATTTGAGTTACCAGTTTCCTAATCTACAAGTTTTGGAAGGTAAAGACTATTCTCATTTACATTGTTGATAATAAACAGGTCATTCTTGAATAAATATTTAGCCAGTGCATTTAACTAAGAGCCCAGTAACTATAACTTCCTTTCTTATTAGTTACCTGTTAAAAGAAGTATATTTGCTCTTCTGAAGAATTTAAAAAAGCAAAACAAAAACAAAATGAAAAATCTTTGGTGAACACTTTAACTCTTCTTTTGGTTTAAATAGAGTAAGGGGATTCTTTTGATTATTACAATTAATGATTGTCATGTTGTTCAGTAGGCAGATTTTAAATGAATACTTTACTAATTCATATTGTTATATTTTTAAATTTATGCTGATTTTATTTTTACTATATAGCTCTTAAATATTAAAAGATGTAATATCATTCTTTTTTTAGAAAATATATATTTTATACATGAAAGGGTATATTTTATAGTGATTCTTTTCCTGTTGTGAATTAAATATACACACTATAATTCATGTAAGTAAGCATTACTTACATTATATATATTTATTTATATATAATATATTATATACAATATACATTTATAAATATATGAGTATATATATTTATATATAATATGCATTTTATATGTATTAAATATAATATATACATAAACATATTTAATAATCTATTTTTAGCAATGGAAACTATTGAATTGCCACTTTTCTAATCTTTGAAACAATAATGATTACTATACAATTCTACTGAGTTAAGAAAGAGTCAGTTGAAAATATTATTCCCCAGGCAAATTTAGACTAAGATAACAAAATAAAACAATTTAAATTTAATAATACTATTTCTGAGTAAAGGTGTCATGATTATGATAATACCTTTTGCACATGTAAATGGTGACAGATACTGATTTATACTGAGTGGGACTGTCTAATAAATTCAGTATTCAACTGAATTTATTTACAAAATAAGCTAACTGATCATTATGTGAAATTATTCTTAAACTGATCTATAAGGTAAAGTGATAACCTTTTATCTATAAGTGATGAACATCTCTGTAAGCCATATTCATATGATATGTCTTCTCCTATAATGATATTTTTCTATATTCACCAAAATATTTCCCTTGTATTACCATTATCCATGTGTATTAACTTAACGTTTGTTAAGTCCATCTTCTAAATAACAGGTTATACCAAATATATGTAATGTAATAAGAGAAAAATTATACTAATTTCCAATTAAAGCATTAAATGCTATGTAAAATTACTGAACATGTAAAACTATGCATGTCAAAATCATTTTGTGAAAATTCATCTCTAGAATCATATTTTTGGCACTATATCCATATTTGTTTAGTTTTCAAAGTAAATATATCTATTACCTAAAACTTACTAAGTAACATTGAAAATTAACTATTACTTAGTGATTTACCAAGAACTGTTCTAAAAATTTTATAAGGAATAATTCAATTGATACTTACATATGACCTAGAAGTAAAATTATTGTGATCCAATTTTACAGGTGAAAAAAATATGTGTCATTTAATTTCAGGGAAACTTACTTCAGTGCATGATTTTTAATAACTATTATACATTACTGTTGCTGCTAAATTTATGCATATTTTTCTATGTATATGTACATCGATACAACTATGTATATGTATGCATGACCTTCTCTGTGTGGGTACCTGTTTGTGCATTTTCCATCCAAAAGACATTATCTATGTATTATGTTTCTAAAATGCCTGCCTGACTTACAATAAAATATAAATTGATCTCTATTTTCCATTTGAATAAACTAGAATAAATTTACTATACTTATAATCCTTAGGGTCTTAAAAAAGCCCAAATAATTCACTCTTAAGTATATTTGAAAGATTTCGCTATCTCTTGAGTTTTGCTCTAGGACTAAACTAAAGAACTATTTTGTAATAAAAAAGATCTTTTTTACAATAATGGTTCTCTTCTGTTAAAAAGAAAAGGCTATTTAAATCAATAAACGTCACTTCTGCACTTAAATATCAAAGTTACTTCCCTTAACTTAAAACTATGTTTTTCTGGATTCATAATTATATTCTAAATTCTTGAAGAATCTAGGTGGCAGATAGTAAAAAAAAAAAAAATCGCATTATATATAGTCTTTTCACTGAAAAAGTAACATGTTGTACAAATATGTATTAATGTTTTCAACATAGTAATAATAAAATCTAAAATGTACCTGTCCTTTTCATTTAAATAAAAGATTCCACACAAATTATATGAGCAGAACACTTTACAAAATTTTAACAATGGATTTTAAGAGTCCAGCAAAGCAAGAGGTAACAAATAAAAGGGATCTAGGTATAAATGCCAACAGTAGGAGGAACTCAGAGGCAGTAAAGATAAAACAAAGCAAACTGGACAGAACTTCGCCAAATCATTTCTAACTAGGTAAACAAGTTTTATCTTCAGTTTTATTATCATCCATTATTAAATGCTGAAGTTAATCTTAGAAAGTACACACTTGTTTGCTTTCTCCCCTTGACTTCCCTTTCCCATCTTTAAAATGGGTGTAAGTCGCATCTCTCTTACACAATCATTGTGATGTCAAGTTAAATAAAATGCAAATTAGACTTAGGGGATAAAGTAATAAGTCAAATTAAAGTCTAATCACAAATTCTGGTACAGAGTGACAAATAGTAAAATATTTGTTTTGTTTATTTTTTATTACTTTCTTTTACAGATGAATTGATGAGAGTGAAAACAACATTGCAATAAAATGTTGTAAGATCTGGGACTCATAGTATAGGCTTCTTTGCTCTAGTGCAAATAACAGGTTTCTAATAGTTTAACACAAAGGCATTAAAAAATGAAAATTTATACTCAAAATGAAAAGAGAAATTGTGATTAATATGATTAGCGAACTCTAACAGGCAATATCGCTATAGCAACACTTCATTCAATCAAAAAGAGGAAGAGTAGCAAGCAATAATTAAAGTCCCATATTGACCAAGGAGCCAAGTCTCTTGGAAGGCAGTGCAGAGTATCAGAATGACTCATGGCTTTTAGTGATGTAAAGAAATAAAGCCACACAAAGCAAAATAGACCCTAGGAAATAATTCCATATCAGGCCTACCTGTCCATCACCAGCTCCCGGAGTTTATCCAAACTCATGTCCATTGAGTCGGTGATGCCATGTATTCCACACAATATCTATAAAAAGAATTAAGTAGAGTGTATTTACTAGAAAAAGCAAAAGAACTACTGTCACAGACACGTATTTACACATTTCTTAAAACTTGTCAACCTAAAAGAGGAAACAGGAATCAACAATTTTCAGGAGTTTGCCCCAGAAGTCACTACTGACATTAAATATACTAAATATAAAAGAATGAGCAAAATATCTATTTACTCTACTTTTTATCATTGAATATTAATTTCTTGCATGTGGTAGGAGATTAGAACATTTATATTGTTACATATAATTTCAACAGCATGCGCTTATTCCTGTATTGTAAGAGAAAAAGAATTATTTGGCTTAAGGTAATAATGAAGATTCAAAATTAGATAGATGTATTACCCATCTGTAGAAAAGTTCAGTGTATTCAACAGTATTTAATACCTAATTACAATTAGTCTTTCAAATTTAAAAGAATTAGGCAGGAACTAACAAAAGAAAATTAAATAAAACGTATGTGATGCGCACCTCAAATGGCTTAAAGCAAATTATAGACTCTTTTATTAAAGTATGTATAAATGCTTTATAACAAAATTATTGAATAAGTAACATTGTGATTTTTAGAATTATTTTCTTTAGCTGCTTATTATTTTGTATTTGCATTCTATTCAGTCTATAACAAAGTAGCTAAATATCATGATCTATAATCTTTCTAGTTTATATAAAATAAATTGAAGAGCATGTAAAGATATTTAAACAGTGATAAAAAGTTTTTAATTCCCACTATATACATACTTTAAATAAAGTTAAATTTGCATTAATAATCATATACCCTATTATATTAATTACAGCATAAAAAACAGTATATAATGTTTACACTGAAGGGGAAGTTTAGATGACTTAAGCTGAAATTATAAATATATACAATACATAGATAAATGTGGCATGTGTGTATGCAATACAGGTGGGTAGATAACTGTAAAGATATGCAGATGATAGACAAATAGGATTTGATGATGATAGAATTTGGGAGTGGTGGGGTGAGAATGGCAGAGGAATTTATTTTAGATGCAATTTAATGTTAAAGCTGAGGAATTCAATTATTAAACTTGCTATTTTTCAGATAAGGAGACTGAGGTGCAGAGAGTAAATTCTGAGGGTCATATGAATTAGATGAATTTCACATTAATAAAATAGTTTTCGTTAACTGAATTCTCTAAAATGGTGTAAGTTCATTCTCTGAGCTATGCACAACTAAAAGAGATGTAAAGTTAAGAATAGGTTATTTTCAAAATGATAAACTGAAATTTTTAGCTTTTGGCTCTATCTCTCAGACAGTAGTATGCCATCGGGAAATATTCCAGTAAGTTTTAGAATAACTCATACTTGTCAAAAAAATGTGCTTTATTTTGTCTATTCAACTTTCACTAAGCAATTCAAACAATATACACTTGTATGCATTCCTAAACGTATGTTTTTGTCTAGGTATCATATTATAGCATAAATTCTTAAATCTTATAAAATAATTTTTTAAACATGGTAACTAAGTATATACTTACAGTCAGAATTATTTGCCATGTGCACCAAAAAATGACATATTTAGATTTTACAAGAGAACTTCAGAGTCATAATTTGCTCTTCCACATGCTAATATGGCAGCAGGAAATTTGCAACATATTTGAACAAGGCAGTCATTCCATCTAATACTGTAGACAGACATATTTTTATCTATTAACCATTGTATTAAACATGAAGCACAGAGGTAAGAAAATATCTAACACATATTTGGCTGCTTAAGTGAGCATCCTGCAACTACTAAGTAAATTAAAAATATATTCATAATGACTCTACGCAACCCTAAGTTTTTATTTTTTACTTATTTTTATTGTAGTATAGTTGATTCACAATATTGTGATCATTTCTGCTGTACAGAAAAGTAAATCAGTTATATATATAAAATACCCACTGTTTGGGTGGTTCTATTTCCATATTGTTCATTATAGAGTATTGAGCAGAATTCTCTGTGTTATACAGTAGGTTCTTATTCAGTTCAGTTCAGTCACTCAGTCATGTCCAACTCTTTGCAGCCTCATGAACTGCAGCATGCCAGGCCTCCCTGTCCATCGCCAACTCCTGGAGTTTACCCAAACTCATGTCCATTGAGTTGGTGATGCCATTCAACCATCCCATCCTTGGTTGTTACCTTCTCTTCCTACCCTCAATCTTTCCCAGCATCAGGGTCTTTTCAAATGAGTCAGCTGTTTGCATCAGGTGGCCATTAGTTCTTATTAGTTATTTAATTTATACACAGTAGTGATAGTATTATGTATTTGTTAATCTTAATCTGCCAATTTAAAGTCAGAAAAATCTTTGCATGATGTGTAAAGGCATTAAAAAAGAGTGAAAAAATTACTTAGGCAAAGATACTAGTCTGTTACCCAGAAAAGAAATCAGAAATAAGTTGTCAAGAATGAAAAAGCTATGCATGAAAAATATGAAAATGAACACTGAAAATAATACCTACAGCTATGTCAAAATAACAATAACATTTGCATATTATTGCAAAATAACATATCTAACATAAAAGCCATTAGAAATACCAGAAATGCCAGGATATATATGAAAGCAGTGGTCCAACCGGAAAAAATTGAAATAGGGGCTGATTTGAACAACTGACCAGTTTTTGGAAATTTGTGGTACGTGGGAGAAAGAGAGAAAAATATTTAAAACATTCTCCCATGAATAAAATGTGGTTACATCTCCCCCTACACTACCAAGCAAATTAAATTTTGTTATCCTTTAATCATACATATTTAATTATAATGTGGTAAAACTCTATGCTATTTTTTCCAATTTTCAAAAAATATAACAGAAAATTAAAAGTTTTATTATAACAATAAAACAGAACACTAACCTTATAAATGTCTGCACTGTAAAAGCAATGGAATTGTTAGAAGTTATTAGAACATCTTAGAGTCAAAAGAAATAGTAGAAGACAGATAACATTAAATTACTTAACTTACACAGCCAGTTGTCAAAAGATATAGTATAAAATAAATAACTAGACAAAAGTTTAACTTTATGGTCAAGTGTACAGAGGTAATAAAAAAGGAAAGTTTCTTCTTTTGGAAATGGCAGACTTCTTAACAAGCATCAACCCGCCTGTTCAAAACAAATGAAAAACTGGAAAATCTGGGCAAAATCTAAACAATGCCTGAAGAAAATGTACAGCTAATAAGACAATGAACATTCATGAAAATGAGATGAGATACTCATTTTCTTATACTTTTCAAGTATAAGAAAACTCAGAAACATTGGGTTTCCCTGGTGGCTCAAGTGGCAAAGAATCTGACTGCAATGGAAGAAATCCCGGTTCGATCCCTGGGTGGAGAAGATCCCCTGGAGAAGGGAATTAGCCTACTGTTGAGGTCCTTTAATGGACCAGAACCTGGGGTTCTGGAGTCGACCAATAAGAAAGTAAAGGAGACAAAGAGGCTGATATTCCTTGGTTTACGCAGAAAGCCCCTGGCACGGGGCTTGCTCTGTTCACAGAGGCCTCAGGCACCCTCTCGATGGGGTGAATGCGCAGAGCGCCTTCTCTAGAGGGTCTTAGAAGCCCCGGCAGGAAAGCGAACTCAGAGAGCCTCTGCGCTCCAGGGGATTAGCCTGAAAAAGAGAGAGGGGATGACCCAGAAAGATGTTATGGGGAGGGAGGTGGGAGGGGGGTTCATGTTTGGGAATGCATGTAAGAATTAAAGATTTTAAAATTTAAAAAATAAAAAACTAAAAATTAAAAAAAATAAAATAAAATAAAATAAAAAAAAAAAAACGAGAGAGGGGGAGAGAGAGAGAAAGAGAAAGACAGACACGGGGATCAGAGCTCTGATGGAGCAAAACTGTTTTAATCAACATGGTGTGGGCATATATACTGTCTTACAAGGTAGTTATTCTCAGCAAAGATGAAGATGAAAATTCCAGACTTACAAAACACAGGCGATCCATATTAAAGAGAGAGAGAGTTGTAAACAATCACGTTTACCATATGGTTCACAAGAAGGAAGAGGGTACTTATCACCGTATAGAAAAACTAATGAAGGAAATGCCTGGATTCCTCAGCCCCCAGGAGTGGCTTGCCTCTCCTCTTAATTCCTGAGTATTCAGGAGTTAATAAGGAACAGAGAATTCCTGACAGATCCAAAACAGCACACAGGAAGCCTCCTGTTAAATGCTTCCTGACAGCCTACAATTTTGGAACACTTTCCCTCTAAAACTGCTACCCAATAGAACAGCCACTAGCTTCATGTTGAATATTTAAATTTTAATTAATTAATTTAATGAAAGCAACAATTTAGTTCCTTGGATGCACGAGTATGTTAATTGCTCAAAAATCTCACAAGGTCAGTATCTACCACGTTGTAAAGCACAGATAGAAAACATTTCATTGTGACAGAGGTTTCTATTGGATAGTGCTAGGGAGAGGGTTTTCTGTCGATTAAAGGAGAGACAAAGTTATGGCTGTGATACAGTTGGTAAGGAACTCACCTGCCAATGCAAGAGACACAAGAAACACAGGTTTGATCCCTAGGTCGGAAAGATCCCCTGGAGTTGGAAATGGCAAGCCACTCCAATATTCCAGCTGGGAAAATTCCATGGAGAGAGGAGCCTGGTGGACTATAGTCCATGAGGCTGCAAAGAATCTGACATGATTGAGCACACACACACACAAAATATCCCATACAAGGCTGAGAAGCAGTGCAAAGATTTGGACAAACTCATGGAATCAGGACAACTAAATTATAGATCAATGTCAGCCAAGAACAGTGATCCATGACAAAAACTCCGTTTTCTTTTTTGTGGGAAGAGGGAATTCCAAAAGGATATACCTATGAACAAGAGTAAACCAGATATAAACTATTCCTTGCATAGACTGGGCTCACATTCAAATTGTCTCAATGCCTGTAATTGTGTGAGAGGGAAATCAGATAGCTCAAGTTGTTAGTGTCCGACACAGATAAAAAAATTAAGTAGAGATAGATGGATAGTTATATATATATATATAGAGAGAGAGAGATAGATTATTTCTGAAGAAAGATAAAGTTTGTTCAGTCCTCAGGTTATTTCCACATTTTCTCTTTAACATCCTGAACAGACTTAGAAACTTAAAAACAGGAGGGAAATGGAATGTTTATAAAAACTAAGAGGAAAATAGACATATAACTTAAAATAACCATGCCCACTACTCTCAAAAGTTTAGGAAGTCTTTACTATAATACTATCATCTTTACTAAAATCTTTTATATACTACTAAATATTTACTATATATCTTTCCTATAATACTATAATACTAAAAACTATTTCTGAAAACAAATTTAACATCAACAATAGTAGTTTCTATTATCGACAAAATATCATATAAAATTTAAAAGTTGATGTTTCATTTAATATCATATTTGAGGGAGATGAATTGAGAAATAGTGACTAAAAGGCAGATCAGAAAAACCATCCAGAATAAGAAAGAAGAATAAAAAATGAGTGATACCTTCTATTCCTAATATCTCATTTTTCTGCAACTGTACATTCCATGATTCTAAGATAAATGATTTCTGGGGAGGAAGAGTACACAACTGACAGAGAAAGTTCAGCATGAGTTCATGAGAGAGTGCTTTGTATGGGCTACTGTGACTCTGTTCTCTTCTGTGATTAATTACTCTTATTACTAGGATCTACCACCAGGCTTTGTGTACTATTGGGATTAAATATGAGTTGAAGTAATTAAATAAATAAATGATAAAGTTATTGACAATATAGAAGAAAATATATGATGTTTGGAGATCTAGTTATGGTCTAAACAGAGCTCTGAAGCAAAGAAGAACAGAATAAGGCCTAAGAAATATTTGAAGAGATAATAAATGAAATTTACTTTTCAAACATCATAAAATAAATCAAACCACACATTCAAGAAACTCTACAAACCTAAAACAAGAGAAATGAACACTTATCTTACCTGCCCTTATCATAATATAAGATCGTGATGATACGTCTAAAAATGAAACACATAAGCAAATTTCTAAAAGCTTTCCAGTAATTCTACCCCTGAACAAAACAATTTATTTTCAAAGAAATAATTAGGTTTCAGATGATTTCTCAGAAGAAACAATTGTGATCAGAAGACAACAGAAGAGAAAATAACAGCTGATTTAAGAGCCAACTCATTGGGAAAGATCCTGATGCTAGGAAACACTGAAGGGAAAAGGAGGTGGCAGAGAATGAGATGGTTAGATAGCATCACTGGTTAGATAACATCAATGGTCATGAATTTGAGCAAACTGCAGGAGATAGAGGAGGACAGAAGAACCTGGTGTGCTACAGTCCATGGGGTCACAAAGAGTTGGACATGACTGAACAACTTAACAACAACTACAATATATATGCTAAAGACAACCTCCAAAATATGAATGAAAAATGTTTTTTAGACAAAAAATAGATAATTGATCCCCAAGAGAGTTTATTAAAATAAAGAGCACTTTATGAGCAGAAAAGAAATATTCTGAAGTGGAAATTCAGAGATACAGGGAAAAATATAGAAAATTGAAAGAAAAAATGAGACTCTCTCTAAAAATCAATATCTATAATGCCTTGATGCATTAAATTAAGATGGATTTAAAATATAGGATCAGAATCGTATGTAAATTCGAGTGGTGTTCCTGGAGTATAATATTCTAAGTTCCTGAGTTGTCTGTGAAGAAATAAAAGTAGCAATTAACATTAGCTAATGACATGTCAATTTAAATTAAAGTTGATTATTCAAGAAAGAAGGGCATAACTATTTTCTAAGATCATTAAAAGTAATCAGTGCAGGAAATATAAAGAGAAGAGTTAATCTCTATATATCTATAAGGAATTAAACTGAGCAGGTTAAAAGTCTTTTTGTACCTCTTTGGTTTTTATTTCTATGTATATGCACTAGGTCCTTCATTATATAACACAGAAATTTTTATTTTTAAGTAGATGAAAAAGAATAGTCAATGTTAATGTAAATCAACATTTAAATTTAAATGACTGTTGTTCACAAGCTAAAATCTTAATAAACGATGAAATGTATTTGGAAAGGTAAATGTTATTTGCAATGAAGTAGGCTAGATAGCAGCTTCCCAGGTGGAGCTAGTGGTAAAGAACCTGCCTGCCATAAGACATGTGGGTTTGATCTCTGGGTTGAGAAAATCCCATGGAGGAGGGCATCGCAACCCACTCCAATACTCTTACCTGGAAAATCCCATGGACAGAAGAGGCTGGCAGACTCTGGTCCAAAGGGTCGCAAAAAGTCGGACATGACTGAAGCAACAGCATGCATGCACTCAGGTTAGATAGCAAAATCAACTGACATAAACGTTAAATAAGAAAAATGCTTTGAAGAATGAAACCTAATTTATCTAGATTTTGCAGTAAATATTTGGGGAAAAGGGCACCACTGTACACCAGCCATTCATGTTTGGGGTATTGCAGATGTAAGAGCAGCAACAGTGGAGTTCTCAGGGGTGGTACATAGGGCAGGCTTAATATTAGGAGAAAAGTGAAAAGGTAATATTTTTTGAATACTTTGCAGTAAGGATAATGCATTTGCATCAGTCTGAGGACTCTAAGAACAGTGGAAAAAGTTGTGAGTGGAGGAAGTAGGCAATTTTTACCTAAGAAAGGACTATGATGCCACTAAGTCTCTTAATATATATGTTCCACTGGGGCTTTGACGTTTAAAAGATTAAGGGTAAAAGTGTCACTAGATCCTGGTAAATAGAGCTTAAATTTCCTGTTATCTAAGTCCCAGGAGGCCAGCACAGCTACAGAAAAACAGTTTGTTGACAGATCTGCTTCCACTGGGACTTCTGCCTTGTTGACTGGAAATGGAATTTGCTATTTCAGAACATTTTCATCTATTTAGAGAATTAAGAGTGAATCACAATGGATTAGAAGACATGTAATGGTTATTAAAAGATGTTTGCTCCTTGGAAGAAAAGCTATGACAAAACTACACAGTGTATTAAAAAGCAGAGACATCACTTGGCCAGCAAAGGTCTGTAAAGTCAAAACCATGATTCTTCTATTAGTCATGTATGGATGTGAGAGTTGGACCATGAAGAAGGCTGAGCAATGAAGAAACGGTGTTTTTGAACTGCCGTGCTGGAGAAGACTCTTGAAAGTCCCTAGGACAGCAAGAACAAGCCAACCAATCCTAAAGGAAATCAATACTGAATATTGTTGGAAGGACTAATGCTGAAGCTGAAGCTCCAATACTTTGGCCACCTGATGTTAGCGCAGGAGGCTGCGACCAGAGCACATAGTGCAGCCGAGAGGAGCCACCCTAAGTCTGAGGTCAGGGGCAGAAGCCCGGAGGACGCCATGCCCGAGGGGCAGTGGCCAAGATGAGTTACCCCATGTCCTAGGTCAGGGGCAGCAGCCGGGAGGAGGAACCACATGTCCAAGGGGTGGTGGCTGTGCGGGCACAGGAGGGCCTAGAGGAGCTATTCCAAGTTCAAGGTTGGGGGGCGGCGGTGAGGAGATACCCCTCGTCCAAGGTAAGGAGCAGCAGCTGCGCTTTGCTAGAACAACCGTGAAGAGACACCCCACGTCCAACATAAGGGAAATCCAAGTAAGACGGTAGGTGTTGCAAGAGGGCATCAGAAGGCAGACACACTGAAACCAAAATCACAGAAAACTAGTAAATCTAATCACACTAGGACCACTGCCCTGTCTAGTTCAATGAAACTAAGCCATGCCTGTGGGGTCACCCAAGATGGGCGGGTCATGGTGGAGAGGTCTGACAAAATGTGGCCCACTGGAGAAGGGAATGGCAAACCACATCAGTATTCTTGCCTTGAGAACCCCATGAACAGTATGAAAAGACAAAATGATAGGATACTGAAAGAGGAACTCCCCAGATCAGTAGGTGCCCAGTATGCTACTGGAGATCAGTGGAGAAACAACTCCAGAAAGAATGAAGGGATGGAGCCAAAGCGAAAACAATACCCAGCTGTGGATGTGACTGGCGATAGAAGCAAGGTCAGATGCTATAAAGAGCAATATTGCATAGGAACCTGGAATGTCAGTTCCATGAATCAAGGCAAGTTGGAAGTGGTCAAACAGGAGATGGCAAGAGTGACCATCAACATTCTAGGAATCAGCAAACTAAAATGGACTGGAATGGGTGAATTTAACTCAGATGACCATTATATCTACTACTGTGGGCAGGAATCCCTTAGAAGAAAAGGAGTAGCCATCATGGTAAACAAAAGAGTCCAAGATGCAGTACTTGGATGCAGTCTCAAAAATGACAGGATGATCTGTTCATTTCAAGGCAAACCATTGAATATCACAGTAATCCAAGTCTATGCCCCAAGCAGTAATGCTGAAGAAGCTGAAGTTGAATGGTTCTATGAAGACCTAGAAGACCTTTTTGAACTAATGCCCAAAAAAGATGTCCTTTTCATTATAGGGGACTGGAATGCAAAAGTAGGAAGTCAAGAAATACCTGGAGTAACAGGCAAATTTGGCCTTGAAATACAGAATGAAGCAGGGCAAAGGCTAATAGAGTTTTGCCTAGAGAACGCACTGGTCATAGAAAACACACTCTTCCAACAAAACAAGAGAAGACTCTACACATGGACATCACCAGATGGTCAACACCAAAATCAGATTGATTATATTCTTTGCAGCCAAAGATGGAGAAGCTCTATAGATTCAGCAAAAGCAAGACCAGGAGTTGACTGTGTCCCAGATCATGAACTCCTCATTGCCAAATTCAGACTGAAACTGAAGAAAGTAGGGAAAACCACTAGACCATTCAGATATGACCTAAATCAAATCCCTTATGATTATACAGTGGAAGTGAGAAATAGATTTAAGGTACTAGACCTGATAGACAGAGTGCCTGATGAACTATGGACGGAGGTTCATGACATTGTACAGGAGACAGGGATCAAGACCATCCCCATGGAAAAGAAATGCAAAAAAGCAAAATGGCTGTCTGGGGAGGCCTTACAAATAGCTGTGAAAGAAGAGAAGTGCAAAGCAAAGGAGAAAAGGAAAGATATAAGCATCTGAATGCAGAGTTCCAAAGAATAGCAAGGAGAGATAAGAAAGCCTTCCTCAGTGATCAATGCAAAGAGATAGAGGAAAACACAAGAATGGAAATGACTAGAGATCTCTTCAAGAAAATTAGAGATACCAAGGGAACATTTCATGCAAAGATGGGCTCATTAAGGACAGAAGTGGTAAGGACCTAAGAGAAGCAGAGATATTAAGAAGAGGTGGCAAGAATACACAGAACTGTACAAAAAATATCTTCAAGACCAAGATAATCACAATGGTGTGATCATTCACCTAGAGCCAGACATCCTGGAATGTGAAGTCAAGTGGACCTTAGAAAGCATCACTACGAACACTAGTGGAGGTGATGGAATTCCAGTTGAACTGTTTCAAATCCTGAAAGATGATGCTGTGAAAGTGCTGCACTCAATATGCCAGCAAATTTGGAAAACTCAGCAGTGGCCACAGGACTGGAAAAGGTCAGTTTTCATTCCAATCCCAAAGAACAGCAATGCCAAAGAATGTTCAAACTACTGCACAATTGCATTCATTTCACACGCTAGTAAAGTAACGCTCAAAATTCTCCAAGCCAGGCTTCAGCAATACGTGAACGGTGAACTTCCAGATGTTCAAGCTGTATTTAGAAAAGGCAGAGGAACCAGAAATCAAATTGCCAACATCTGCTGGATCATCGAAAAAGCAAGAGAGTTCCAGAAAAACATCTATTTCTACTTTATTGACTATGCCAAAGCCTTTGACTGTGTGGATCACAATAAACTGTGGAGAATTCTGAGAGAGGTGGGAATACCAGACCACTAAACCTGCCTCTTGAGAAACCTCTTGACCTCTTGGTCAGGAAGCAACCGTTAGAACTGGACATGGAACAACAGACTGGTTCCAAATAGGAAAAGGAGTACATCAAGGCTGTGTATTGTCACCCTGCTTATTTAACTTATATGCAGAGTACATCATGAGAAACACTGGGCTGGAAGAAGCACAAGCTGGAATCAAGATTGCCGGGAGAAATATCAAGAACCTCAGATATGCAGATGACACCACCCTTATGGCAGAAAGTGAAGAGGAACTAAAAAGCCTCTGGATGAAAGTGAAAGTTGAGAGTGAAAAAGTTGGCTTAAAGCTCAATATTCAGAAAACAAAGATCATGGCATCTGGACCCATCACTTCATGGGAAATAGATGGGGAAACAGTGGAAACAGTGTCAGACTTTATTTTTTTGGCTCCAAAATCAGTGCAGATGGTTACTGCAGCCATGAAATTAAAAGACACTTAAACTCTTGGAAGGAAAGTTATGACTAACCTAGATAGGATATTCAAAAGCAGAGACATTACTTTTCCAACAAAGGTCCATCTAGTCAAGGCTATGATTTTTCCAGTGGTTATGTATGGATGTGAGAGCTGGACTGTGAAGAAGGCTGAGGGCCGAAGTATTGATGCTTTGAACTGTGGTGTTGGAGAAGACTCTTGAGAGTCCCTTGGCCTCAAGGAGACCCAACGAGTCCATTCTGAAGGAGATCAGCCCTGGGATTATTTTTGTGGGAATGATGCTAAAGCTGAAACCAGAAGGTGGTAAAGGACAGGGAAGTTTGGCATGCTGCAGTCAATAGGTTTGCAAAGAGTTGGACATGATTGGGCGACTGAACAACAATAATAGTTATTATTTGAAGCTATATCAATACAGCTTATTATTAGATATTGTTTTTTACTTAGACCTAAACTACTTGTAGTTTATCCCAATCCTTTCAATTTCTTCTATCTAGCTAAAGGTGTTTCCCTAAATTCACCACAAACTTTGTAATTTCTGGGGAAACGATTCCTGTTCCTGGACTACAGGTATCCAGTTCTGGTCAATAAAATGTTAGGGAATATATTCTTGGATGCTTCAGAACAATCTTTTTATCCTAATAACAATAATTTGAGATACAGAAATACTCTTTTACATACTGTGGCATTTTTTACCATGTAGGACTGCCATAGCTATCCTGCAGCCATGCATGGAAGGCCAAAGAGATACACTATCTGCTAAAAAAACAAAACTGGAAACTGCTTATTAATACTTAATTAATTCTGCCATTAAACAATGGTAGGAGGAACCCCTCTTCCTAATTCCATGCTTTAGAAGGGCATCACTCTGTTCTTCTCAGGAATCTGCCCATTCACTCCTTCCCTCACCAAGATGTGCATGTGAAGTGAAGTGAAGTCGTTCAGTCAGGTCCAACTCTTTGCCATCCCATGGACTGTAGCCTACCATGCTCCTCCATCCATGGGATTTTCCAGGCAAGAGTACTGGAGTGGGTTGCCAATTCCTTCTCCAGAGGACCTTCCCAACCCAGGGGTTGAACCTGGGTCTTCTGTATTGTAAGGCAGATGCTTTACCATCTGGGCATCAGGGAAGTCTGTGCATGTACGTGTGCACAATGGACCACACACACAGGTCTCCCCTCTTTCCTAATAATGTTTGACTAGAGTTGTTACTATCCAGAAGTTTGCTCTTTTTCTAGGGTACCCCTTTCTAGGTTTCTTGGTTATAGAAACCATGATTCTATGAAGACATTTTTATTCTATACCAATTGACTTTACCAATTTGCCTGCTTCTTCAGTTCTGAATTTGGAATATAGGAGACAGAAAAGCCAGGCAACTCACAGCCATATCAGTTCTTGGGCCCCAATATCAGTGGATCTGCATTCTTTTCTCCACCATTCAGAGTCTTCTTATATTGTCTGCCTTTCAGAGTCTTCTTCTATTTGCTTTAGATATAATATGCTGCACCTTTGTTTGTATTTAGCACCCACAGGAGAGACAGAAATCACCTCTGAACAACCTTATATCAAAAAAGTTGTCAAGGGATAGCTATCCAGTATGTAGTCTGAGACTTTATCTGCAGACTAGGGTTCTAAATGTGTGTACAAAAGTCCGCATGAGTAGTCATGGAGCCTGAGATGGGAAAAGAAAGGAAGTGGGACAAGGATTGGAGGTCAGCTTTGCACACACTACCATTATCTGAAACGGAATTCAAAGGAGTAGGAGAAACCTAAATTAAAAGTTCATCCTTTAGATTTCTACAAGGGCTTTTGCTAAAGAATATAGTCAAATTATTTAATGCAATGTTAGGGAATATATTAACAGATTATTTAATTGATTTTAACTACCAAATACATATGATATGAATGTGTGTGTGTGTGTGTGTATGTGTGTGTGGTATGTGTGTATGACAGGCCTATCAGTGAGTATTCTATTTCAAAATTAATTTTATAACTACTAGAACATTATATACCTCAATTGTTGCTAAAAATATGGCTAGTAAATATTTTAGCCCCTTGTCATTAAATTCTGATTATTGCATTAAATTCTGATTACTGCATCATCATGGAAAAGCTTACATTTTTAAGGGGAATTTGAAATGAGAAACCAATATTGTCCCCCAAATAAGAAGTATTGGCTTTTTAGCTGAGTCTTAGACATCAATACATTTTTCTACACTTAAGATTTGGGCTGTCCCAGAAAGGCTAGGATTTCCCTGGTGGCTCAGATGGTAAAGCATCTGCCTACAATGCAGGAGACCCAGGTTCAATCCCTGGGTAGGGAAGATCTCCTGGAGAAGGAATGGCAACCCACTCCAGTACTCTTGCCTGGAAAATCCCATAGACAGAGGAGCCTGGTAGGCTACAGTCCATGGGGTCACAAGGAGTCAGACATGACTGAGTGACTTCACTTACTAGCATGTGAGATGAGTGCAATTGTGAGGTAGTTTGAACATTTTTTGGCATTGCCTTTCTTCAGGATTGGAATGAAAACTGAACTTTTCCAGTCCTGTGGAAAGAGTTGGACATGACTGAGCGACTTCACTTTCACTTTCAGAAAGGTTAAGCTTTAAAGACTTAAAACTTCTGTTCCATAATCATATTTGTTTGCTACATTAACACTCCAAAAGTTTGTATTATCCCTATGGAAATATTGTTTCCCTCTACAAATATGTTTTAATGTAAGATAGATCATAATGAAATTTAACATGCAGATTTCAGTTAGTAAGGAATAATTAAAACTAATTGCTTTCCAAGCCCAATCAAGAAATATAAGTTAGGTGAGGATTGACAGTTTTGGAATGCAAAATAAATATGCCTTTTACTTATTTTAACTAATTGAATTTGTAATTATTCAGTACTTTCCCTAAGCACTTAAAATACACTTTTTAAGTCAGTTTCCTGTGAAGTAGAGCAGTAAGTGATCATCAGCCACATTCCTCAAACAGAAAACACAGGGTAACAGAACTTATGGCTTCCTTTTTATATTATGTTTATATTAACTTAGCTGAAACTTTCCAGCAGATACTAAAAACGATCCAAAGACTGCAATAAGGTATTCATTTTTTAAAATAAAACTATTAGAAAACCATAAAGGTTAATGAATATACATGGGGATTCCTCTTAACATGAATAATAATAACTTTACACTTTCACTGGGATGTTTAGGGAAAACAGTATTGTTTGAAGTCAGTTTTATATATCTGACCCAGTCATATATATGTTTCCTTGATTAAAGAAGCTGGGTGGAAATATGCTAGATGACATGTTAGTACAACATTGACCTATACATCTTAGATTGCTTAGAGGACTGTCACTTTTTAAAAAAATTTTCACAACTTGGGATGAGGAGCTGAAGCTGCTTAAATATCTGTTAACATAAACTGGGATTTAAAAAAATAGAGCTATTATTTTATATAGGAGGAAATGTTGATCTTATTCTGAAGTGTTTATCAGCTATAGCTTTCAGTCTAATTCAAGGTGGATCTTTTATTATTACATTCTTAAAGTTGGTGAAATACTTCTTTATGTGTGAAATATTTCCCTTCTAAAACTTAACTAAATAAAATCAACCACTAAAATAACTGGTAGCCTCTATTCTGCTGCTGCTGCTGCTAAGTCACTTCAGTCATGTCCGACTCTATGTGACCCCATAGACGGCAGCCCACCAGGCTCCCTCGTCCCTGGGATTCTCCAGGCAAGAACACTGGAGTGGGTTGCTATTTCCTTCTCCAATGCATGAAAGTGAAAAGTGAAAGTGAAGTTGCTCAGTCGTGTCCGACCCTTAGCGACCCCATGGACTGCAGCCCACCAGGCTCCTCCGTCCATGGGATTTTCCAGGCAAGAGTACTGGAGTGCGGTGCCATTGCCTTCTCCGAGCCTCTATTCTAGCGGCAGCATAAACAAGGGCCTGGGGTAAACAGTCTTCATCATTGGCACTAATTAGTCTTACTGGTGACAGAGGCCACAGAAGATAAAACTATTTCCTCACCTATGGAAGAGGTTCCCTAGTTTCAGGAATATCTAGGGAGCCCTTATAGATAAATTCTGAATGGTTCCCTTGCCCTTAATGGTTCCCTTCCCACTTAATAAATGTGCTGTTGCTTTTCCATTACAAATGCTCAGCACCTGATTTGCCAGATTAAGCTTCAAAAGAAACACAATAAAAGCAGTAAATCCCAAAAAGTAAAAGAGATCATGGTGGAAGTTATATTGTATAGTGATAAAGTTTGCCTCATTATAATTTTGTATACCTAGGAAGGTTTAGTCACTAAATGATTTTGAGTTAAAAATTAGAAAAAGAATTATGCCATCATAAACTTACGTTTATTTTAAGGAAGATCATATAAACATCTGTTTTTTCTTTAGGCAATTATATATTTGTCTTCATTTTTTTTTAAAGTAGAAGTTCTCTTCAAATTATTTTAGTTGAAAGGTAAAATGTTTTCTTATTAAGGATTAATTTACAAATCTTAGGATATTGTGCTTTTATATTTAAGAGAGACAGTAAAAACAAATCTATCCCATTGGAACCTGAATACAGGCACATGATTCAACTGCTATTCTTTTGTATGAAGAATAATTATCCTGGTAATTAACATTCTTTGGAATATTATTAAATGTATTCATTTTTAATTAGTTAGGCTAATCTTTATCTTATAATAGTTAAGTGAAAATGACATTAATAAATTCATTATACTTGGGTTACACTCCATATCTTCATTTAGCATGGCTTTGAACATCTCCAAAATGTCAGATTCATAGTATATTAAAATATTAAATTTCACCTGTTTTGTAGCATTAAGAACATCCTTTATAAAAAATTATCTTGCTATAGATATTCAATCTTATGTAAGTATTTTATTATTTCATTAAGTTTATCTTATTATTACTTTTCTCCTACTTTTTCTTCTCCCACCTCCTCCTCAGGCTCCCTTCTCCCTCCTCCTCCTTTTCCTTTTCAGACAATATTTTCAAAGGATTAAAACTATAGAAAACATTACATAACTAGATAGAAGCAAACTACAAATCAATAACAAAAAGAAATTTGAAAAAACTACATGCATTTGGAATTAAATACTTTTAAAAATAGCTCTTGATTAAAAGAAAAAATTTAAAATTTTGAAAATACTTTGAGATGACAGAAAAAAAAAGCACAACAAAATCAAAATGTACAGAATGCAAGTAAATTATACTTAGAGAAAAATCTATAGTTTTAAGTACTTCGATTTTTTTAAACCAGGAAAGATCTCATTGAATACCTTAAGCCTCAGTAAACTAGAAAAAAGAAAGAGCAAACTAATGCAAAAACTAGCAGAAGGCAAGAGGTAATATAATTAGGACAGAAATTAAAGAAATATAACAATAGAGAAAATGAAGTAAAAGTGATTTTTGAAAAAAACAATGAAATTTAGAAATAACTACACTGACTATGTAAAACAGAAGACACTAAAAATCAAGCATTAAAAAGGGGGCATCAGTATTGATGTTATAAAAAATTAAAGGATTATGACAAAATACTATAAACAACTTTATGAGGCCAACAAAATAATTAACTGCAAACTTTTCTAGAAAACATTACCAAAATTGACTGAAGAAAAATAAGGAATTTAAGTAGATCTATAACAAAGAAATGAAATCAAGAGCAATTTAAAATATTCCCTCAAACAAAACTCTAGATATATATAATTTTTCTGGAGAATTGTATCTATTATTTTTTTAACTTTTTATTTTGTATTGCAATTATAGCCAATTAACAATGTCATGATGGTCTCAGGTAGACAGCAAAGAGACTCCATTCTCCCCATACTCCTCTCCCAGAAATTATATCTAATATTTAAATAATTCAAGTTATTCACAATTATATAATATGTGTAAGGCATTTTGCACAGAATCATAAAAGAAAATATTATTACTAATAAGGTGATTGATTTTATAAACGGAAGGTCACAGATGCCTTTTATTAGAACTGGGATAGAAGTCAAATTGCATGAATTTAAAACATGATTCAGTAGAGTGTATGGAAATACAAAATTTCCATATAATTCTAAAAGAACATTTCTTTAGAGAAAAGAGGAAAATAAAGGTCTTTATCTTATAGGTTTTATCTTTAGAAGGCTAAATTATATAAATGATAGTATATTATTCAATCAAATATTACCTTTTTTTGAAAAAAGTTTTCCCACTCAAACAAAAATGATAAATAACCACTTTCTATGCTTGAGTTCTTGGTAGAGTAATAGAATCTTCATGGACCATGTTGTTAATATTATCATCCCTTAAAGGATCCTTTTCCTTGCCACAGGTCGTTCTTTGCATGACTTAGAAATGACTGTTTTTGTGTTTCTTATTTCTTCTGATTCTGACATTATCATATCCAGTGTTTGCCTTCTTAACCAGTATGTCTTCTACCTTACATAGGCCCAAAAGTGAATCTGATATATAGGTTACTTGGTATATAATCCCTCTCCCAGCTGTCAACATAGGTGGCAATGTAGGGGGCTGTAGCTTTGGTAATTTGCTATATCAAACCCTAAGTGGCTTTCAGGATTAGGAGGAATTAATCCCCCCATTGACGTCTCCAAATGTGATCTGGACATAATAATGGGGATCTCAGTTAAGTAAGTACTGAAGATGGAAGTAAATCTTTTTCTTTGTTCTACTTGTTGTATTTGTTATATTTAATAGCTTTACTTATAAAGAAACTACATTGTATTTCCAGAATAAAATTTCCTAGTTTTCAATAATATTAAATTAGGTCTGCTAAGTTTGCAATTTTTAAATTTTATTTCAATTTGATTTTTTACTACTTTGTTTCTATGTTCAAAGTGAGGTTTTTGTTGGAGTGACAGTCTTTGTCAGTTGTTGGTGTTAGGGTCATTAATGAAATCTTGTTGCCGAAGCTTTTAAATTTAACAGATCTCAAGCATGTCCCATGTCAACTTAAATATCTGTTTAATTAAAAAAATAATAATAATAAACTGAGCTTCCCTGGTGGCTTAGTCAGTAAAGAATCAGCCTGCAATGTGGGAGACCTGGGTTTGATCCCTGGATTGGGAAGATCCTCTGGAGGAGGGCATGGGAACCCACTCTAGCATTCTTGCCTGGAGAATTCCATTGACAAAGGAGCCTGGTGGACAGCAGCCAAAGGGGCCCCAAAGAGTCAGACATGACTAAGTTACTAAGCACAGCACTTGATCTAACAAAAAAACTACAGAAGAAATTTTAGATAATATTAAAAGATAGAAATGGTTTAATTAGCTTTTTGAAAACTCATAACCAGTGTACAGATTACTCTGTTTATCTGTCCTCACTATTAGATCTTAAAAGAGGGTCTACTTTGTCATTAAATTCTTCAAAAAATTTATGCAAGTGGTTACTTTGCCTTCTCACCTATGGTTTTCTTCCTAATGTTTCCAACATAGAGTTATGTAAGTATGAAATTCTCTGCTAGCAGAAGAAAAATTTATGATTACCATCATCTTCAAAATTTCCTCTCTAGCATCCTTGAGTGTAAATTATATTTTCTAAATAATACTGCTATCATCTTTAATTTACACTTAGTAATTGATGTAAAGATGGCTTTTTTAAAAACAGATTAAAATTCTATATTCTTGGAATACCCAAAAAGAAAGTTTTCTTTACTTAGCATAAACAAAAAATACATTAAAATGTTACTACTTATCTAAACTGCTATAAACTCCCTTGCCTAACAATGATATAAAAAAATTTTTTTTTGCCCTCTGAAAATAGACTTGGACTATGTATTATTGGTGTGATGACACAGATATAAAACCCTCTGAATATCACTTTATGCTAATAAATTCTCAAGAGAGGTTATTTCATCACATAAATTCTACAATTTTAGCAACAGCTAGAGTTTGACAGTCTATTGACTGTATCTCTATATTTGATTACTCTGCACCTGTGTGGAATGATCATTAAAGCAGTATGTATTTTGAATGAGTTACAGAGTCTGATGGCCTTATATTGATATTATCTTCATTTATTTATGTTAAATCTACTTAAAACATCAGGCTCACAATAATGAACACAGGACAAAAATTTCTATTACATCTACCAACAGGTATGTAAATTAATTCTTAAAAAGTAAGTGTGGGTATTTTATGTATCTTATGTTAGAAATGTTCTTATTCTCTAATGTATTATCTTGAAAAAATCACTAATAGTCACCAACTCTATACATATTTTTAATAAAGTTATCAATATTAACTTAAACCAGTATCACCTAATCTATATGTCTTGATTTTTAGTTTAAAAAAGTATGAGTAGCAACCTACAAGAAGCAAACCTGAATGACACAAAAAATAACAGTTACTTTCTTCCTACTGCTATTACAACAGAATGATCTCTGTTCATTTCCAAGGCAAACCATTCAATATCGCAGTAATCCAAGTCTATGCCCCAACCAGTAACGCTGAAGAAGCTGAAGGTGAACGGTTTTATTAAGACCTAGAAGAACTTTTAGAACTAACTCCCAAAAAAGATGTCCTTTTCATTATAGGGGACTGGAATGCAAAAGTAGGAAGTCAAGAAACACCTGGAGTAACAGGCAAATTTGGCCTTGGAATACACAATGAAGCAGGGCAAAGACTAACAGAGTTTTACCTAGAGAATGCGCTGGTCACAGAAAACACCCTCTTCCAACAACACAAGAGAAGACTACACATGGACATCACCAGATGGTCAACACCAAAATCAGATTGATTATATTCTTTGCAGCCAACGATGGAGAAGCTCTATACAGTCAGAAAAAACAAGACCAGGAGCTGACTGTGGCTCAGATCATGAACTCCTTATTGCCAAATTCAGACTGAAATTGAAGAAAGTGGGGAAAACCACTAGACCATTCAGGTATGACCTAAATCAAATCCCTTATGATTATACAGTGGAAGTGAGAAATAGATTTAAGGGCCTAGATCTGATAGACAGACTGCCTGATGAACTATGGACGGAGGTTCATTACATTGTACAGGAGACAGGGATCAAGACCATCCCCATGGAAAATAAATGCAAAAAAGCAAAATGGCTGTCTGGGGAGGCCTTACAAATAGCTGTGAAAGAAGAGAAGTGAAAAGCTAAGAAGAAAAGGAAAGATATAAGCATCTGAATGCAGAGTTCCAAAGAATAGCAAGAAGAGATAAGAAAGCCTTCCTCAGTGATCAATGCAAAGAAATAGAGGAAAACAACAGAATGGGAAAGACTAGAGGTCTCTTAAAGAAAAGTAGAGATAGCAGGGAACATTTCATGCAAAGATGGGCTTGATAAAGGACAGAAATGGTAAGGACCTAATAGAAGCAGAAGATATTAAGAAGGGGTGGCAAGAATATACAGAACTATACAAAAAAAGATCTTCATGACCAAGATAATCACAATGGTGTGATTGTTAACCTAGAGCCAGACATCCTGGAATGTGAGGCCAAGTGGGCCTTAGAAAGCATCACTATGAACAAAGCTAGTGGAGGTGATGGAATTCCAATTGAGCTATTTCAAATCATGAAAGATGATGCTGTGAAAGCGCTGCACTCAATATGCCAGCACATTTGGAAAACTCAGCAGTGGCCACAGGACTGGAAAAGGTCAGTTTTCATTCCAATCCTAACAAAAGGCAATGTCAAAGAATGCTCAAACTACCGCACAATTGCACTGATCTCACATGCTAGTAAAGTAACGCTCAAAATTCTCCAACCCAGCCTTCAGCAATACATGAACCACGAATTTCCAGATGTTCAAGCTGTATTTAGAAAATGCAGAGGAACCAGAGATCAAATTGTCAACATCCGCTGGATCATGGAAAAAGCAAGAGAGTTCCAGAAAAACACCTACTTCTGCTTTATTGACTATGCCAAAGCCTTTGACTGTGTGTATCACAATTAACTGTGGAGAATTCTGAAAGAGATGGGAATACCAGAGCACCTGACCTGCCTCTTGAGAAACCTATATGCAGGTCAGGAAGCAATAGTTAGAACTGGACATGGAACAACAGATTGGTTCCAAATAGGAAAAGGAGTATGTCAAGGCTGTATATTGTCACCCTGCTTATTTAACTTCTATGCAGAGTACCTCATGAGAAACGCTGGGCTGGAAGAAGCACAAGCTGGAATCAAGATTGCCGGGAGAAATACCAATAACCTCAGACAGGCAGATGACACCACTCTTATGGCAGAAAGAGAAGAGGAACTAAAAAGCCTCTTGATGAAAGTGAAAGCAGAGAGTGCAAAAGTTGGCTTAAAGCTCAACATTCAGAAAACGAAGATCATGGCATCTGGTCCTATCACTTCATGGGAAATAGATGGGGAAACAGTGGAAACAGTGTCACACACTATTTTTTGGGGGGGGGTGCTCCAAAATCACTGCAGAAGGTGATTGCAGCCATGAAATTAAAAGACGCTTACTCCTTGGAAGGAAACTTATGACCAACCTAGATAGCGTATTGAAAAGCAGAGACATTACTTTGCCAACAAAGGTGAAGGCTATGGTTTTACCAGCAGTAATGTATGGATGTGAGAGTTGGACTGTGAAGAAAGCTGAACGCTGAAGAATTGATGCTTTTGAACTGTGCTGCTGGAGGAGACTCGAGAGTCCCTTGGACTGCAAGAAGATCCAACCAGTCCATTCTAAAGGAGATCAGTCCTGGGATTTCTTTGGAAGGAATGATACTAAAGCTGAAATTCCAATACTTTGGCCACCCCATGGGAAGAGTTGACTCACTGGAAAAGACTGATTATGGGAGAGATTAAGGGCAGGAGGAGAAGGGGATGACAGAGGATGAGATGGTTGGATGGCAACACCAACTCGATGGACATGAGTTTGAGTGAACTCTGGGAGTTTGTGATGGACAGGGAGGCCTGGCATGCTGCAATTCATGGGGTCGCAAAGAGTCGGACACGACTGAGTGACTGAACTGAACTGAACTGAACTCCTATTACATGTATGGATCTGAACACAATTTAGATGGTTTAGGCACAAAGAACGCTGGAAGAATACATCTAATACTTCATGTTTTAAGACCTCAAAGGCAAAGTTACAGCAGCATTCATTTTCACTACTTTTGATTTCTCAGCTCCAGGTACTTAAATTCACTCTACCTCATATGCAAGCTCAGGGTGGCCTAATTTCTAAACTGTTGATCATTAGAAGAATTAATGATTAAAAAGATAATATTCATCAACTTACAATTATCAAGTGTTGTGTACAATTACTATCTCATTTTAAATCTCAAACAACACTTAATATAGTTACTCTCATTCCCAGTTTACTGATGAAAGAATAAGGCATAGACATTTTTGCAATAACCACATTTATCAAACAACTGACTTAACCAAGGTTTTGGTGTATTGCAACAGGCCATTTTTTGCTGGGTTTCCAAGAGGGCTTTAAGAATTTCCACTGAACCTTGAGAACTAAAAACACAAAGCAAAACCCTCCTTTCAATATCTCTTTCCTTTTCAGCTACATCCTAAGACATACATGTAAATTACAGGTCAAGTTTTGTGGCTTTAGAGTCAGACTACATTTCAAGCCTCAGCTTCATAATTTTTGGCTTTGAGATCATGAACAAATTTAAACCCTCTTAGTTTTGGATACTTTTTCTGCTAAATGAGAACAGCAATATCCAGTTCATGCTTTAACTCATGTCTCCCCTAAGGCATATAGCACAGAATAACTTGTTTAGTGCTGGAATCTCCTAACACACTCCCCAGCAAAAGTATGTGTGCCTTGGGATGTTACCCCTCAAAACTCAATGCCAGTCGCATTCCTCACTGTCATAACAGATGGGCTATAAAACTTCTGCTGACCATGACTTGAATTAGTATTAAACCAGTGAAGTTCTCAAGATGATCAAAAGTGGATTTTGCAATTTTTTCTCAGCTATGCATTCAGTGACATCATACTGGTAGCTAGAAATCAGCCATGGATGGAGGTTGTTATGAAAATCAGCAAGCACTACAAATCAAAATTTTGTTTTGTTTTTTGTTCACTTTTTTAAAAGAGCTTTCTTATCTACTTACCACTGATTCAGACTAATATGTTTTATAGGCCAATATTACTCAAGTTGTGGTTCATGAACTAGTGCAGGACATTGAACTGATTTCTACCTCGGATTAAGCACAGCAGATGAATATAAGTATTTGGAAAAGTTTAGAGCATTTTGACATTGCCATTACATTTAAATGCATGATTTTTTAGTAATTGATTTCTGTTCAATTTTACAAATGCTTCCGTCCATCATGGATTGGAAAAAAAAGTATGGCCAGTAATGCACTGCTACAGACATGGTGTTTAAGTAGTCCTCATTCCTTGGCATCTCTATAACCAGATCACTTTCAACTTTTGCCCTGCCATGGAAACTGGAGCTCATCCAGTCCCTTGGTTGATTCCCCATCTCACTGTTTAAGGACCAAGAATGACTGATGTCTGTGCCAACTCAAATTATTTCAGTAAACTTTAGTAAGCTTACTTATTTCTGTGTTCTATGATTTCCATTTTTCTGGGAATTCATTTTGATGAAATAAATTAGAATATTTCTCTAATGTGGAAAGTTATCTAAGAATCAAAAGGAAGAGATTGGCATGGACAGAAGGACGAGAAAATGGTACGGCAAATGTGGCCAAAAGTAATTCTGCAGTGAAAAGCTTTATGGCTCTTAGAGACTTACTCAGAAGTTCTGGTGCAAAATATCTTTATTTTTGAACCTCAGCTTATTTTGAAAGCCATAATTTACTTCAGAAACTTTGGCACATATTTCAAGCACTTCAAATAACCTATTGAATATTTTATAGTTTGTATTTTCCCTCATCTAAATTTATACTAAAATAAAAGCTTCAGTGTTATTTTAAAAGTCAGAAACCAAGATGAAGGGAAAACCTTAGGCCAAAGACTTGGTACACGTATCTCCTGCACGTCACATCTGATTATATTACTGTCAATTTCAACTCCAGGCTAAATTATGTGAATAATTAATATTTAGCTTAAATATCAGCTTGTGCCTCTGTGAGTTGTCTTCTCACTGACTCTTGACTACCTCATACTGGTAAAGGAAAGGGAATTAATATTTATAGATTCTACTATGAGCCAATTCATTACAGTTAGTATTGCACTTAATATTCACAGTTATCAAATAGGAATATTATCAGCCTTAATATATAGGCTGATACATATTGTATCTGATATATCTGAAAGGTAAATGGTTTCTCCAGTGGCTCAGTGGTTAAGAATCCACTTGCAATGCAGGAAATACAGTAATGTGGGTTCCATACCTGGGTCTGAAAGATCCCCTGAAGTAAGAAATGGCAGCCCGCTCCAGTGATTTAGACTGGAGAATCCCATGGATAGATTAGCGTGGCAGGCTACAGTCCATGGGGTCTCAAAAGAGTCATACATGACTGAGCAACTGAACAACAATAAAGAGGTGACACAGCTTATAAATGATAAATCTAAGTTTAAATCTAAGTCTTTCATATTACACAGACATGTATTTATTCCATAGCCTTATACCACTTGCTAATGATTCAAACCTCATTAAGCAAAAACTTTGTTTCCAAAATTTTCCTCATGCCAAAGTTGTCTCTAGGCTTACAGTTTACTTCCTTCCACACTTCCTTTCTGCAGCCTTTAACTCTTCTGTAGAGGTGCCTCATACAACTAACCCATCCCAAATTTCATGTCATCTTGGCTCTGATTAGTTTTCTGAAATATTAATTCCTCCAAAAGCAAATCCATTAAAGAAGCAGAGAAAGGATTAAATAAAAGTTCATTCTGTTTGAAGATTGCAGACACTGAGCTCTTATATGGTAAAAATAATATTTAACCAAAGGAAAAAATTACCCAAAAAAGCACAGATAAAAACTAACCCTGCACTGACTATTGTTGTTCTAGCAGGATTTTTAAAATAGTGATATTAATATATACCAACTAAAATCATTATCGTTAAAAAATAAAAGTGACCTTTAATAAGAACAAAATGGACAAGGATAAGAAACAGGAAAATTTACTTATCTTTTTAATTGAAAAAAAATTGCTCAGTATGACTACCTATTTTTTAAAGTCATTGAAAAAATATGAACTCAACATATTCTGCAGAAAAATTCAGCATATAAATTTTTAAGGATATATAGCTTACAGATAATAAAATGTAAAGATCGTTGTATATGACCTTTTTTCGTAAGTGTATACACCTGAATAACCACCATTCAAATCAATATATATTACTTTTGGTTGGTCACAGTACTTGTCTTCCTGTCCTTCTATATCAATTTCTACCATTATCAGAGGAGACCATAATTTAGATTCTACTGTCATTGGTTGGAGAAGGAAATGGCAACCCACTCCACTGTTCTTGCCTGGAGAATCTCAGGGACAGGGGAGCCTCGTGGGCTGCCGTCTATGGGGTTGCACAGAGTCGGACATGACTGAAGCGACTTAGCAGCAGCAGCAGCATTGATTGGTCTTGCCTGTTTTTGATCATATTATATGAATGATCAAATTCTTCTGTACCTACTTCTATTTTCCATCATAATATTTTTGAGATGCTTCCATACCAAGGAAGCATTAATTTGCTGTCTCATTTTACAACAGAAAGTTCTCATTTTAGGTCACAATTTATTTATTCATTTTAATGTTGATGAACATTTGACTTTTACTCTGCTTTTTTTTTTTTCTATTTTTGGCTATTATGAATAAGGCATCTATAACCACTCTTATACAGGTCTTTCTTGTAGACATCAGCTTTTATTCCTTACTCAAGTAGCTGTGGAATCGCTAAGCCATATGGTAGCTATATGTTTATAACTTTTTAATGAAGTTCCAAAATTGCTTTACACTCACAAATTTTATACCAATTTGTAAAATTTTCAGTTAGTCTAATTAGCCCAGTCATTTTCAATATGAAATGACATACTATTGAAATTTCCCTGATCATTACTAATGTTGAGTACCTTTTCATTCTCACACTGTTTTGTGAGATGTGTTTGTTCATGTCTTTAGCAACTTTGTTATTGAGTTATTTTAATTTTGAGTTACAAGAAGCCCTCTTATTAGACTGTGTATAAGTACCTTGTCAGCTATGCATAATAAAATATTTTCTCCCAATCTGTAATGCTTTTCTCATTTTACTTTTGGTATCTTTTGAGATTAGAAATTTTAATGTTAATGAACCTCAACATAGCATTCTTCTTTTATGTTTAACATTTTGTTTTGTTTAAGAAAGACTTGCCTACTCTAAGTATTAAGGATAGTTGCATAAATGATCAAAAATGTTTCTGTGCCATGTTCTTAGGCTCAAATTTGAATTATTTTGTGTGTGTAGTGATGTAAAGCTTGAGGTGTTCATATTTCTTATAGAAATAGGCAGGTGATTCCTTGGGATTTATTGAAAATATAACATGTTCTTTTCCTCTTAATTTCCCATGGGGATTTGTTCAACTATCTGTTCATTCTGTTTGTGTGCGTTTTTCTCTATTATCTGTTAGAGTCCACTGATTTATCTGTCCCTCTTTACCCCAATATTATGCTATATTGATAACTGTATCTTATTTTTTTACAGAGTTTTGTTGTTTTCTGTCAAAACTGAACATGAATCAGCCATAGGTATACATATATCCCCTCCCTTTTGAAACTCCCTTCCATCTCCTTCACATTGCACCTGTCTAGGTTGGTACAGAACACATGCTTGAGTTTCCTGAGCCAAACAGCAAATTCCTATTGGCTATTTATTTGACATATGGTAATGGTTTTTCCTGTGGTCATGTATGGATGTGAGAGTTGGACTGTGAAGAAGGCTGAGCACCAAAGAATTGATGCGTTTGAACTGTGGTGTTTGAGAAGACTCTTGAGAGTCCCTTGGACTGCAAGGAGATCCAACCAGTCCATTCTGAAGGAGATCAGCCCTGGGATTTCTTTGGAAGGAATGATGCTAAAGCTGAAACTCCAGTACTTTGGCCACCTCATGCAAAGAGTTGACTCATTGGAAAAGACTCTGATGTTGGGAGGGACTGGGGGCAGGAGAAGAAGGGGACGTCAGAGGATGAGATGGCTGGATGGCATCACTGACTCGATGGATGTGTGTCTGAGTGAACTCCTGGAGTTGGTGATGGACAGGGAGGCCTGGCGTGCTGTGATTCATGAGGTCGCAAAGAGTCAGACACAACTGAGTGACTGAACTGAACTGAATGTAAGTTTCCATGTTACACTTTCCATATATCTCACCCTCTCCCCACTTCTCCCCATATCCATAAGTTTATTCTCTATGTTTGTTTCTCCATTACTGCCCTGTAAATAAATTTTTTCAGTACTATTTTTCTATATTCCATATATATGCATTGTAACACTATATTTGGCTTTCTCTTTCTGAATTACTTCACTCTGTATAAGAGGCTCTAGGTTGACCCACTGCATCAGAACTGACTCAAACGCATTCCTTTTTATGGCTGAGTAATATTCCATTGTGTACATGTACCACAACTTCTTTATCCATTCATCTTTCGATGGACATCTAGATTCCTTCCATGTTCTCAGTCAGTTCAGTTCAGTCGCTCAGTCGTGTCCAAGTCTTTGCAACCCCATGAACCGCAGTACGTCAGGCCTCCCTGTCCATCACCAACTCCCGGAGTCTACCCAAACCCATGTCCATTGTGTCGGTGATGCCATCCAAGCATCTCACCCTGTCATACCCTTCTCCTCTGGCCTTCAATCTTTCCCAGCATCAGAGTCTCTTCAATGAGTCAGGACTCTGCATCAGGTGGCCAAAGTAATGGAGTTTCAGCTTCAACATCAGTCCTTCCAATGATCACCCAGGACTAATCTCCTTTAGGATGGACTGGTTGGATCTCCTTGCAGTCCAAGGGACCCTCAAGAGTCTTCTTCAACACCACAGTTCAAAAGCATTAATTCTTCGGTGTTCAGCTTTCTTTATAGTCCAACTTTCACATCCATATATGACCACTGGAAACCCATAGCCTTAACTAGACTGACCTTTGTTGGCAAAGTAATGTCTCTGCTTTTTAATATGCTGTCTAAGTTGGTCATAATTTTCCTTCCAAGGAGTAAGCATCTTTTAAATTTCATGATTGCAATCACCATCTGCAGTGATTTTTGGAGCCCAGAAAAATAGTCAGCCACTGTTTCCACTGTTTCCCCATCTATTTGCCATGAAGTGATAGGACCGGATGCCATGATCTTGGTTTTCTGAATGTTGAGCTTTAAGCCAATTTTTTTCACTCTCCTCTTCATTTTCATCAAGAGGCTCTTTAGTTCTTCTTCATTTTCTGCCATAACCTCATCTGCATATTTGAGGTTATTTATATCTCTCCTGGCAATCTTCCATGTTCTAATTATTGTAAAAAGTTTTGCAATGAAAAGTGGGAAACATGTGTCTTTTTCAATTTTGTTTACCTCAGGTTATATGCCTAGGAGTGGGATTGCTGGGTCACATGGTGGTTTTATTCCTAGTTTTTTAAGGAATCTCCATACCATTTTCCATGGTGTCTGTAGCAATTTACTTTCCAACCAACTGAGCAAGAGTGTTGCCTTTTCTCCACACTTAGCTTTTGTAGACTTTTTATGATGGCCATTCTGACTGGTGTGAGGTGATATCTCATTGTAGTTTTGATTTGTATTTCTCTAATAATGAGCAATGTTGAGCATCTTTTCATGTGTTTGTTAGTCATCTGTATGTCTTCTTTGGAGAAATGTCTGTTTAGGTCTTTTTCCCACTTTTTGATTGGGTTGTTTGTTTTTCTGGTATTGAGTTGTATGAGTTACTTGTATATTTCAGAAATTAACTCTTTGTCAGTTGTTTCATTTACTATCATTTCCTCCCATTATGAGGGTTGTCATTTTACCTTGCTTATAGTTTCCACTGCTGTGCAAAAGCTTTTAAGTTTAATCTGGTCCCACTTGTTTACTTTTGTTTTTATTTCCATTACTCTAGGAGGAGGATCTTGCTTAGATTTATGTCATTGAATATCCTGCCTATGTTTTCCTCCAAGAGTTTTATAGTTTTTGGTCTTACATTTTATATTGTTAACCCATTTTGAGTTTATCTTTGTGTATGGTGTTAGGAAGCGTTCTAATTTCATTTTTTCTTTACATGTAGCTGTCCAGTTTTCCCAGCACCATTTATTGAAGAGGCTGTCTTTATACCATTGTATATTCTTGCCTCCTTTCTAAAAAATAAGGTACCCATAGGTGCATGGTTTTATTTTGGGGCTTTCTATTTTATTCCATTGGTCTATATTTCTGTTTTCGTGCCAGTACCCTACTGGCTTGATGACTGTAGCTTTGTAGGATAATCTGAAGTCAGGAAGGTTGATTCGTCCAGCTCCATTCTTCTTCCTTAAGACTGCTTTGGCTATTCAGGGTCTTTTATGTTTCTGTACAAACTGTGAAATTTTTTGTCCTAGTTCTATGAAAAACACCATTGATAATTTTATAGGAATCACATTGAATCTGTAGATTGCTTTGGTAGTATAGTCATGTTCACAATATTGATTCTTCTACCCAGGAACATGAAATATCTCTCCATATGTTTATGTCATCTTTGATTTCTTTCATCAGTGTCTTATAATTTTCTGTGTACTATTCTTATTTTCTTAGGCAAGCTTACTCCTTGATATTTAATTCTTTTTGTTGCAATGGTGAATGGGATTGATTCCTTAATTTCTCTTTCTGATTTTTCATTGTTAGTATATAGAAATGCAAGTGATTTCTGTGTATTGATTTAGTATCCTGCAACTTTGCTTTCTTCTCTGATTGTTGTAGGTAGGACTGCAAAAAATGTGTTAAGTAACATCATTGAACAGTGTTGGACACTCCATCCAAATGCAAAAGAATACACCTTCTTCTCAAATGCACATGGAACATTCTCCAGGATAGACCAATTCTTGGGTCACAAATCAAACCTCAGTAAATTTAAGAAAATTTAAATTGTATCAGGCATCTTTTTTGACCACAAAGGTATGAGACTAGATATCAATTACAAGAAAAAACCTGTTTAAAAAAAAAAAGCAGATTAAAAAACACATTTTTAAATAACCACCAGGTTACTGAAGAAATCAAAAGGGAAATTAAAAAAAACTCTAGAAACAAATGACAATGAAAAGATGACAACTCAAAAGCTATGAGATGCAGCAAAAGCAGTCCTAAGAGGGAAGTTTATAGCAGTACAACCCTACCTCAAGAAACAAGAAACACATTGAATAGACAACCTAACTTTACCTCTAAAACAACTGGAAAAAGGAAAATAAAAACCCCAAAATTAGTAGAAGGAAAAATCATAAAGATCCAAGCAAAAATAAATGAAAAAGAAATGAAAGAAACAATAGTAAAGATTACTAAAACTAAAAGCTGGTACTTTGAGAAAATAAACAAAATGGACAAACGTATGGCCAGACTCATCAAAGAAAAAAGAGGGAAGAATCAAAACAACAAATTAGAAATTAAAAATGAGAGGTTACAACTCCAGATGTTCAAGCTGGTTTTAGGAAAGGCAGAGGAACCAGATATTAAATTGCCAACATTTGCTGGATCATCGAAAAAGCAAGAGATTTCCAGAAAAACATCTACTTCTGCTTTATTGACTATGCCAACGCCTGTTCAGTTCAGTTCAGTTACTCAGTTGTGTCTGACTCTTTGCGACTCCGTGAATAGAAGCACGCCAGGCCTCCCTGTCCATCACCAACTCCCAGAGTTCACTCAGACACACGTCCATCGAGTCAGTGATGCCATCAGCCGTCTCATCCTCTGTCGTCTCCTTCTCCTCCTGCCCCCAGTCCCTCCCAGCATCAGAGTCTTTTCCAATGAGTCAACTCTGCATGAGGTGGCCAAAGTACTAGAGTTTCAGCTTTAGCATCATTCCTTCCAAAGAACACCCGGGGCTGATCTCCTTCAGAATGGACTGGCTGGATCTCCTTGCAGTCCAAGGGACTCTCAAGAGTCTTCTCAAACACCACAGTTCAAAAGCATCAATTCTTTGGTGCTCAGCTTACTTCACAATCCAACTCTCACATCCATACATGACTACAGGAAAAACCATAGCCTTGACTAGACGGACCTTTGTTGGTAAAGTAACGTCTTTGCTTTCGAATATACTGTCTAGGTTGGTCATCACTTTTCTTCCGAGGAGTAAGTGTCTTTTAGTTTCATGGCTGCAATCACCATCTGCAGTGATTTTGGAGCCCCCCCAGATAAAGTCTGACACTGTTTCCCCATCTATTTCCCATGAAGTGATAGGACCAGATGCCATAATCTTCATTTTCTGAATGTTGAGCTTTAAGCCAACTTTTGCACTCTCCGCTTTCACTTTATCAAGAGGCTTTTTAGTTCCTCTTCACTTTGTGCCATAAGGGTGGTGTCATCTGCATATCTGAGGTGATTGATATTTCTCCCGGCAATCTTGATTCCAGCTTGGGCTTCTTCCAGTCCAGTGTTTCTCATGAGGTACTCTGCATAGAAGTTAAATAAGCAGGGTGACAATATACAGCCTTGACTTACTCCTTTCCCTATTTGGAACCAGTCTGTTGTTCCATGTCCAGATCTAACTGTTGCTTCCTGACCTGCATATAGGTTTCTAAAGGCATGTCTGGTGGTCTGGTATTCCAATCTCGTTCAGAATTTTCCACAGTTTATCGTGATCTACACAGTCAAAGGCTTTGGCATAGTCAATAAAACAGAAATAGATGTTTTTCTGGAACTCTCTTGCTTTTTTGATGATCCAGCGGATGTTGGGAATCTGATCGCTGGTTCCTCTGCCTTTTCTAAATCCAGCTTGAACATCTGGAAGTTCATGGTTCACGTATTGCTGAAGTCTGGCTTGGATAATTTTGAGCATTACTTTACTAGCGTATGAGATGAGTGCAATTAGTATTGTTTGAGCATTCTTTGGCATTGCCTTTCTTTGGAATTGGAATGAAAACTGACCTTTTCCCGTCCTGTGTGGATTACAATAACCTGGAAAATTCTGAAAGATATGGAAATACCAGACCAACTGACCTGCCTCTTGAGAAACCTACATGCAGGTCAGGAAGCAACAGTTAGAACTGGACATGGAATAACAGACTGGTTCCAAATAAGAAAAGGAGTACGTCAAGGCTGCATATTGCC
The DNA here is from genome assembly GCF_042477335.2 of Ovis canadensis. NCBI lineage: Eukaryota > Metazoa > Chordata > Mammalia > Artiodactyla > Bovidae > Ovis > Ovis canadensis. The sequence goes on from NC_091252.1 coordinate 77,072,506, forward strand.
ACCTTGCTTATTTAACTTATATGCAGAGTATATCATAAGAAATGCTGGGCTGGATGAAGTTCAAGCTGGAATCAAGATTGCCAGGAGAAATATCAGTAACCTGAGATATGCAGATGACACCACCCTTATGGCAGAAAGTGAAGAGGAACTAAAAAGCCTCTTGATGACAGTGAAAGCAGAGAGTGCAAAAGTTGGCTTAAAGCTCAACATTCAGAAAACTAAAATCATGGTATCTGGTCCCATCTCTTCATGGGAAATAGATGGGGAAACAGTGGAAACAGTGTCAGACTTTATTTTTTGGGGCTTTAAAATCACTGCAGATGGTGGTTTCAGCCATGAAATTAAAAGATGCTTATTCCTTGGATGAAAAGTTGTGACCAACCTTGATAGCGTATTCAAAAGCAGAGACATTACTTTGCCAACAAGGGTCCATCTAGTCAAGGCTTTGGTTTTTCCAGTGGTCATGTATGGATGTGAAAATTGGACTATAAAGAAAGCTGAGCGCCGAAGAATTGATGCTTTTGAACTGTGGTGTTGCAAAAGACCAGAGAAGACACTGGCACCCCACTCTAGTACTCTTGCCTGGAAAATCCCATGGATAGAGGAGCCTGGTGGGCTGCAGTTCATGGGGTTGCTGAGAGTCGGACACGACTAAGCGACTACACTTTCACCTTTCACTTTCATGCTTTGGAGAAGGAAATGGCAACCCACTCCAGTGTTCTTGCCTGGAGAATCCCAGGGATGGGGGAGCCTGTTGGGCTGCCGTCTATGGGGTCGCACAGAGTCAGACACGACTGAAGCGACTTAGCAGCAGATGCAGCAGCAGCAGCAGCAGCAGCAAAAGACTCTTGCGAGTCTCTTGGACTGCAAGGAGATCCAACCAGTCCATTCTTAAGATCAGTCCTGTGTGTTCATTGAAAAGACTGATCCTAAAGTTAAAACTCCAATATTTTGGCCACTTCATGGGAAGAGTTGACTCATTGGAAAAGACTCTGATGCTGGGAGGGATTGGGGGCAGGAGGAGAAGTGGAAGACAGTTGATGAGATGGCTGGATGACATCACTGACTCAATGGACGTGTGTCTGAGTGAACTCTGGGAGTTGGTGATGGATAGGGAGGACTGGCGTGCTGCTATTCATGGGGTCACAAAGAGTCAGACATGACTGAGCGACTGAACTGAACAACGGACAACGTGAAATAAAAAGGATTATACGAGACTATTATGAACAACTGTATGGCAATAAAGTGGACAACCTGGAAGAAATGGACAAATTCTTAGAAAAGCTCAATCTTGCAAGACTGAACCAGGAAGAAATAGAAATTATGAACAACCAAGTTACAAGCACTGAAATTGAACCTGTGCTCAAAGTCAAAAAGTCTCCCCAAAGACAGAAGCCAGGACCAGATGGCTTCACAGGAGAATTCTATCAAACATTTAGTGAAGAGCTAATGCCTACCCTAAAACTCTTTTAAAAGATTGCAGAGGAAGGAACACTTCCAAACTCATTCTACGTGGCCAGCATCACCCTGGTAAAGAACACACAAAAAGAAAAAAAAAAAAAAGGCCAATAACTCTGATGAACATAGATGCAAAAATCCTCAACAAAATTTTAGCAAGCAGAATTCACCAACTCATCAAAAAGCTCATACACCATGATCAACTTGGGTTTATTCCAGGGATGCAAGGATTCTTCCATATACACAAATTAATCAATGTGATATACCATATTAACAAATTGAAAGATAAAAACCACATGATAATCTCAATAGATGAAAAAAAAAAGCCTTTGATGAAATTCAGCAACCATTTATGATTAAAACTCTTCAAAAAATGTGCATAGAAGAAACCTACCTCAACATAATAAAGGGCACATATGATAAACCTAGAGCAAACATTATTCTCAATGGTGAAAAACAAAGCATTCCCCCTAAGATCAGGAACAAGACAAGGGTGTCCACTTTCACCACTATTATTCAACATAGTTTTGGTCACTGTATCTTTACACCACTTCTTAGAAATTGCATGTGTGAGTTCTAGAAATTTATTTTTTAAGACTGTTTTGGTTATTTACATCTTTTATATTTCTGTATACATTTTAGAATAAGCTTCTCAAGTTGTGCATATTAAGCACATTTGTGTTTCACTTTCAATTACTGAATCGATGTATAATTTGCCTATATAGAACTGCACAGACATTAAAGTCACAGAAAACTAGTGACTTATGACAGAATCACATACTTGTGCAACTCACAGCTCTCCCAAAATTTAGGACATTTCCGTTACTTCAGAAAGTTCACTACTTCTGTTCTCAGGCAATTCCTATCTCAAACACAAAATGCTATTAATATCTTAACTTATGGCACCATAGATGGTTTCCTTTTTGTCTTTTACATAAGTATATTCATATTGGATGTACCCTTTGGTAAATTTCCTTTTCTCGGTTCACACATCATTTTTGGACATTTATCCATATTGTTTCCCTCGAGAAGGAAATGGCAAACCCCTCATATTCTTGCCTAAAGAGTCCCATGGACAGAGGAGCCTGGCAGGCTACAGTCCATGGGATCACAAGAGTTGGACACAACTTAGTGACTAAACCACCATCCATATTGTTTTGTGTATCTATGATTCATTCCTTTGCTTTGTGGGTAGGGTACCCTTTTGAGAATATAACACTACTTATTTATTCATTATTTCATTAAGGATCATATGGGTTTTTTCTAGGTTTTTGCTTTTATATGTAAGACTTCTATGAACATTCCTTCAAAACATTTGTATAAACACATGCTTGTAAATTCACTAGTCTTTTCAAATAATTTTTTCTACCCATTGGTTCTATTTTTATCTTACATTCTGGGACATAAGAAAAAATTGTAGTGGCATGATACACTGTGAGATTAGTTAACTATATGGTTTTCAAAAGAATTATTCAGGAATGCACTGAAAGATGAAGGTAGAGGAAGAAGGTGATCGCTTGAAATATCTCCAGGTGTTCTAACATCACTTTTTAAAATTTTTAATTTATTTATTTTACTTTATTACTTTACTTATATTGTATTGGTTTTGATGAACCACCAACTGCCAGAATACAGAAAGGCCACCGCAAACACAGCAATATAAACAAGATGGAAAGGCAGAGAAATACCCAGCAGGTAAAGGAACAGGATAAGTGCCCACCAAACCAAAGAGGAAGAGATAGGGAATCTACCTGATAAAGAATTCTGAATAATGATAGCTAGCATCACTTTTAACTGCAGTAACAGTGATATCCTTAATTGGAAGGTGGTGCTTAACTCCAAAAGGCAACTGTTTTAACTACTAATGGATCAATCTTCACAATCCTCAGGGCCATGTCAAGCCCTGTGTTATATACTGGGATTACAAATCTGATAAAAGCAATGATAGCCTTCAGGAATGTAATACTCTAGAAGCAAGAGAGATTTTATATAGACAATTACCATACAATGTGACAAGTATAGTAGAAAATTCTTTACCAGTTATTATAGTAAATTAAATAAATAAATAAATATTTCAGGAATAGTGATTCATTCCTGAAAACTCTTGATGTATGAGTGAGAATTATCTGAGTTATCTAGACTGAATGTAGTGTCAGTTTCAGAATTTCAAGTGTAATGAAATTAAAAGCAAAAAAAATGGAGGCTAGAATTAGCATGGTGTGTGCAAACACAATGTATATATTTTTATTTCACTTAACATAATTTCATTAACATTTTCCATATTTTTACATAATCTGCATAATCAACATGTAGAGTTGCATAATAGCACTCCAAGTTATCATTTAAAACATTTTAAGGGTAGTTAATTTTTTTCTTTCAAAAAATATTTCTAGTTTTAGAAATGTTTATTAAAGCTCAGTCATATAACTAATAGAAAAGATGAATGCTTTTAGAATGATGCACTTTATTGTTATTTGCTCTATATTAAAAGTTGTGTATTTATCTTTATAAATAAATACTACACAATATTTTAATTAGCATAATATTGCTATTTTGAACTATAGAAGCTATATCAACTATTCTGACTATAAATGCATAATCATTATCAGTTCATTACTGAAGTGAGAACGAATTTAGACTGAAATTTATATCCTACAAAACTGTGTTCCAAAACCTAAATCCTAAGTGTTAAAAAAAGTGTATTAAGGTTTAAAAAATTATTTTGTGGGGGGTTTTAATTCAGATAAACAGTTCTATTCGTCTATCTAACCATCTTCCACTCATCTAAACATCCACACACCCATCTATTTACACATCTATCATTTATGCATGTATTAAATGTTAATATGAATATTCAGAAAAGAGAGATAACATTATGCTCTCTATATTAAATGCTTTATAGAATAAGAAAGTGAATGAGGTGAATGAGGCAGGAATATCGAAGAACAAAAAGCTGATATTGCTTTTTTCAGTATAGTTGTGATTCTGTATTTGCCATCAATTGTCATTATTTGATTAAGTAATTTCATGAAGTTAGGTGTTTTAAACTGAAAGGCATACATTCCTTGTGGAATGAAATCTTTACAGAACTAGGAACTCTATTTCACTTGTATCACCTATAACAAATACACTACATAAAAAATCATTCTTAGATATCTACACTGTCACTTGTGGGCCATTCAAGTGTCGAGTAATTTCTCATGTTGCCTTAACACAATTTCTGCTTTCGCTCATTTATTTAAGCCTAAACAAAATCAAGTTGTATTTCCTCATTTTGGAAGGAAGTACAGGGGATTGGTCATTTTTTTCTTTCAATGACTATGTAAATTAGACAAATAATGTTTCAGACATTTACTATTTTAATAAAATACCATGTAGATACTAGTACATAAAATAAAGGTAACACATAACAGAAGAAAGTGGAACACTAGAATTTAGAGTTTATAAGAAAAAGTTATTAAGGACATAATGCTAGGAAAAAACTATACATATAAATATTAGCACTTTATGTTCCACAGAAAAGATTTTAGCTAAGAGATAGAATTTATATTCCATCTTATTTCAGTCACAAAGGAATCAAATGCTTCCTCTTCTCTGGGTTATTAATGTAGGATGTCAGCTATTATTAAGGTCAAGTTTGCTTAGTTTTCTGGGATCAAATTTAGGTTTTATTTTCTCATTCATTTATGAATTTTTTATTTTAACATCAAGACATTTGCTTCACTTACAATTATAAAATATTAAAGTAGCTCTGGACTTTTACATGACTATATGAATCAAGGCTATTTTTGAAAAAAAAAAAAAATTTGGTACAGTCTGTAATTCTAAATTTCTCAAAAAAGTTTAGACCAACTCACCTAATACTGTTGCAATAAAACCCTTAACACTCTATTGTCACAAAGATTGGTGAAGATTTTGCATCAGCTAAAACTATCATCAAAGTAACTTTCCTTTTCCAAGATTAACTATTATGCCACACTACAAATATTAATAAGTTGTGCCAGAAGCCCAATATGAAGGACTTTTCTTTGTTCATGAGTAATAAAAGAATGCTTCAGAGTGTTTCAAATAAGTGAGGCCCTTTATTGGATTTTAGTAGTCCAAAGTTACGCACAGTCAGTTCAGTCAGTTCAGTTGCTCAGTCGTGTCCAACTCTTTGCGACCCCGTGAATTGCAGCACGCCAGGCCTGCCTGTCCATTACCAACTCCTGGAGTTCACTCAGACTCACGTCCATCGAGTCAGTGATGCCATCCAGCCATCTCATCCTCTGTCGTCCCCTTCTCTTCCCACCCCCAATCCCTCCCAGCATCAGAGTCTTTCTAATGAGTCAACTCTTCACATGAGGTGGCCAAAGTACTGGAGTTTCAGCTTTAGCATCATTCCTTCCAAAGAAATCCCAGGGCTGATCTCCTTCAGAATGGACTCGTTGGGTCTCCTTGCAGTCCAAGGGACTCTCAAGAGTCTTCTCCAACACCACAGTTCAAAAGCATCAATTCTTCGGTACTCAGCTTTCTTCACAGTCCAACTCTCACATCCATACATGACTACTGGAAAAACCATAGCCTTGACTAGACAGACCTTTATTGGCAAAGTAATGTCTCTGCTTTTGAATATCCTATCTAGGTTGGTCATAACTTTCCTTCCAAGGAGTAAGCGTCTTTTAATTTCATGGCTGCAGTCACAATCTGCAGTGATTTGGGAGCCAAAAAAAAAAAAAGTCTGACACTTCTTCCACTGTTCCCCATCTATTTGCCATGAAGTGATGGGACCAGATGCCATGATCTTTGTTTTCTGAATGTTGAGCTTTAAGCCAGCTTTTTCACTCGCCACTTTCATTTTATCAAGAGGCTTTTTAGTTCCTTTTCACTTTCTGCCATAGGGTGGTGTCATCTGCATATCTGAGGTGATTAATATGCCTCCTGGCAATCTTGATTCCAGCTTGTGATTCTTCCAGCCCAGCATTTCTCATGATGTACTCTGCATGTAAGTTAAATAAGCAGGGTGAGAATATACAACCTTGATGAACTCCTTTTCCTATTTAGAACCAGTCTGTTGTTCCATGTCAAGTTCTAACTGTTGCTTCCTGACCTGCATATAGGTTTTTCAAGAGGCAGGTCAGATGGTCTGGTATTCGCATCTTTTTCAGAATTTTCCACAGTTTATTGTGATCCACACAGTCAAAGGCTTTGGCATAGTCAATAAAGCAGAAATAGATATTTTTCTGGAACTCTTGCTTTTTTTGATGATCCAGCAGATGTTGGGAATTTGATCTCTGGTTCCTCTGCCTTTTCTGAAACCAGCTTGAACATCTGGAATTTCACGGTTCATGTATTGCTGAAGCCTGGCACAAGCTGGGATCAAGATTGCCAGGAGAAATATCAATAACCTCAGATACGCAGATGACACCACCCTTATGGCAGAAAGTGAAGAAGAACTAAAGAGCCTTTTGATGAAAGTGAAAGAGGAGAGTCAAGAAGTTGGCTTACAACTCAACATTCAGAAAACTAACATCATGGCATCTGGTCCCATCACTTCATGGCAGATAGATGGGGTAACACTGGAACTAGTGAGGAACTTTATTTTGGGGGACTCCAAAATCACTGCAGATGTTGACTGCAGCCATGAAATTAAAAGACACGTGCTCCTTGGAAGAAAAGCTATAATTTACCCAGGCAGCATATTAAAAAGCAGAGACATTACTTTGCCAACAAAGGTCCATCTAGTCAAAGCTATCATTTTTACAGTAGTTATTTATGGATGTGAGAGTTGGGCTATAAACAAAGCTGTGAGCCGAAGAATTGATGCTTTTGAAATGTGGTGTTGGGGAAGACTCTTGAGACCTCATCGCTTGGACTGCAAGAAGATGAAACCAGTCATTTCTAAAGGAAATCAGTCCTGAATATTCATTGAAAGGACTGATGCTGACATTGAAACTCCTATACCTTGGCCACCTAATGTGAAGAACTGAGTCTTTGGAAGAGACCCTGATGCTGGGAAAGATTGAAGGCAGGAGAAGAGGACGACAGAGAATGAAATAGTTGGATGGCATTACCAACTCGATGGACATGAGTTTGAGCAAGCTCCAGCAGTTGTTGATGGACAGGGAAGCCTGGCATGGGGTCACAAAGAGTAAGACATGACTGAATGACTGAACTGAATATGCTTGGTACCCACTTCATCCTGATTTGAGCATGACATAGAGATAATAGACATGTCCATTCCAACAGGAAGGCTATAAGATCTTTAGTTCAAGTTGTAACAACCTTCCTTTTACAAGTTTTTGCAGTTTACTCAACATTTTTTTGCATGGAATGTGGCATAAATTAGGACAACATTTAATCTAATTAAACATGGGCAAAAAGAATAATCAAGAATTATGTAATGCTTTCCTTTGGATTGTGGGGATGGTTGCAGCCAATTAAAACAAATGAGTTGAATGTGGTAGTTAAGTTTATACAAAAGAATTAACAGTATTTATATCAGAATTCATCATTACATAGGTCTTACTTTTAATTTATATTTTCAAAAATATACAATAACAAAATTTTTTTTTTAATGAACTCGGCTTTTCTATTAGATGCATACTGTTAGTACTTTTTCTCTCCCAGCCAGGAAAGTAACAGATAGCAAAGACTTGCTCATTTGTGAAAGTGGAGCTTAGCCTAGCACATTAGCTGTCCCAGGATACAGGGTAAAACAGGGCATTGGTTGTGCTAACATAACTTAGAAAAATACTTTAAAATATCAATGATTTATTTCACCATAAAAAAAAAATACATGCCTAAGTATTCTGATCATACGCTGAGTCACATGTTTTTTCCTGTGTACTTTGTTCGGTTCTATAACTCATAGGTTTTCTTTCAAGTGCTCCTTTACATGTTTTAACTTCTGATCTTACTTAAATCTCTGGATAACACTTACCCATAACATGATAATCTATAATAAATTGTGCTTGCCAATATAACATATTATTTTGAGATTTTTGTCAGGTAATAGATATTAATGTACATTGGTTAAAAGTATAACATATTAACACATTTCATTTTAGTTATAATGTAACAATAATACTTATAAGAACTCTCAAATGTACACCCATACAATTGGATATGAATACTTCAAGCTCAATGAAAGTGTTTCCCCGACCAAAGTTTTTTTTAAAAAAGCTGTGTTCTTCTTTCTCAAGATTGGTTTGGCTATTCAAGATCCTTCATGGTTCTGTACAAATTTTAAAATGGTTTGTCCTATCTTTGTGAAAAATGCCATTATAATTTTGCTAGGGATTTCATTAAATTTGTAAATTGCTTTAGGTAATATAGATATTTTAATATTAATTCTTTCAATACATGAGCATGGAATAACTTACCATTTATTTTTTAAAAAGAATGATGATGATGAAAAACTAAAAATAAGGAAAAGGAGAAATGTATACAATTTCCAGGGGCTTCCCAGGTCACACTAGTGATAAAGAAACCGCCTATCAATTCATGCTACATAAGAGATGCAGGTTCGATCTCTGGGTAGGAAAGATCCCCTGGAGGAGGACATGGCAACCCACTCCAGTATTCTTGCCTGAAGAATTTCATTACAGGGGAGCCTGGCGGGATATAGTCCATAGCATTGCAGAGTCCGACATGACTGAAGGGACTTAGCATGCACACATGCATACAATTTCAAGGCTCCAATGGACTTATTTCTCAAGGCATAGATGTAATTAGTCATATGATGATCTGTTTCACATAGCTTCTTAGCTCTGCTACTAATTTAGAGGATTGGCGATTCATGCAAGTTCCTTTCTCTTGCTATTTATTTTTATACTTTAATCATAATTCATGGCAGACAGTTGACTTAGTCTAACAAAAAGCATCAAATATCAAAAGACAGCAAATAGTTCTTTGCTGAATACCAATAAAAAAGGAATATTTTCCTCAGAACTGTCACAATACTATTTGTCACTTTTAATAGAGTCATGTTTTTATATTAGAAAAGATAGTTTGTAAGAATTCCAAGGTTGGAAGTATTAAATAAACAGTGCCACAATAGCAAAACAAAACAAAATAAAACAACAAAAAAGTCATATGATTTTTAAAAGAAACAACTTAGAAGATTGTAAAAGTTCAAATCCAAAATATGTTTGGAAGCATTAAGTAGAAGACTGTCAAAATTGCTCATTTCTTAAAATGGGTGCCAATATTTTCTTTGATTTTTGAAATATAATTCTCATACAGAAAAGTGAAAATAACCAGTTTTGTAAAGTTCATGAAAATAACTTCTAGATGAAGAAACAATTTCTACTACTATTTTCTACACAGAAAATATATCTGTGGTTATATTACTCACTTCTAATCACCTGAATCAATGTTTAAATTCTAACTATTTATTCTTATAAGAGGTAAGGTAATTACTTTGCTTGTATTTTCTCCAGAAGGGTCAATTCTTAATAATTGACCTATTTCTAATCTCCTATTTAAGAGACAAAAAATAGTTGCTCAATTATTACACCTTGTTATTGGTCTCTTTAGCTAATTATAGGCTTAAAAAACTTGACTGTGAACCCACAGTCATATTATACCCTACATACCTCACTTGAAAATACTTTTTATGTATGATGATGTACTTTTATGGTTTATGTTGCTTGTCTTTTCTCATACTCCAGAAGATAAATAAAGCCAGGCATACTGATGCAAAAAAAAAAAAAAAAAAAAAAAAAAAAATGGGTGCCAATATACAAACAATGTGACTGAATTTTTACGGACTTCATTAAGTATTGTCTCATACCTATGCTTTTACTGCTACAATACTGCTCCTTAATAGAATTCCACTTCAGTGTTATAGAAAAACAACATTCCCTATAAGAAGTAGAAATCTGGATAATTTTTTTAAGGTGCTTAATGGTATTAGAGAGCTGAAGGAGCCAGGATTCGAGGAGATCAGTTCAGTTCAGTTCAGTTCAGTTCAGTTCAGTTGTTCAGTCGTGTCCAACTCTTTGCGACCCCATGAATTGCTTCACGCCAGGCCTCCCTATCCATCACCAACTCCCGGAGTTCACTCAGACTCATGTCCATCGAGTTAGTGATGCTATCCAGCCATCTCATCCTCTGTCATCCCCTTCTCCTCCTGCCCCCAATCCCTCCCAGCATCAGAGTCTTTTCCAATGAGTCAACTCTTTGCATGAGGTGGCCAAAGTACTGGAGTTTCAGCTTTAGCATCATTCCTTCCAAAGAAATCCCAGGGCTGATCTCCTTCAGAATGGACTGGTTGGATCTCCCTGCAGTCCAAGGGATGCTCAATAGCCTTCTGCAACACCACAGTTCAAAAGCATCAATTCTTCGGTGCTTAGCTTTCTTCACAGTCCAACTCTCACATCCATACATGACTACAGGAAAAACCATAGCCTTGACTAGACAGACCTTTGTTGGCAAAGTAATGTCTCTCCTTTTCAATATGCTATCTAGGTTGGTCATAACTTTTCTTCCAAGGAGTAAGCCTCTTTTAATTTCATGGCTGCAATCACCATCTGCAGTGATTTTGGAGCCCCCCAAAATAAAGTCTGACACTGCTTCCACTGTTTCCCCATCTATTTGCCATGCAGTGATGGGACCAGATGCCATGATCTTTGTTTTCTGAATGTTGAGCTTTAAGCCAGCTTTTTCACTCGCCACTTTCACTTTCATCAAAAGGCTTTTTAGTTCCTCTTCACTTTTTGCCATAAGGGTGGTGTCATCTGCAGATCTGAGGTTATTGATATTTCTCCCGGCAATCTTGATTCCAGCTTGGGCTTCTTCCAGTCCAGTGTTTCTCATGATGTACTCTACATAGAAGTTAAATAAGCAGGGTGACAATATACAGCCTTGATGTACTCCTTTTCCTATTTGGAACCAGTCTGTTGTTCCATGTCCAGTTCTAACTGTTGCTTCCTGACCTGCATGTAGGTTTCTCAAGAGGCAGGTCAGCAGATCTGGTATTCCCATCTCTTTCAGAATTTTCCACAGTTTATTGGGATCCACAGTCAAAGGCTTTGGCATAGTCAGTAAAGCAGAAATAGATGTTTTTCTGGAACTCTCTTGCTTTTTTGATGATCCAGCGGATGCTGGGAATCTGATCGCTGGTTCCTCTGCCTTTTCTAAATCCAGCTTGAACATCTGGAAGTTCATGGTTCACGTATTGCTGAAGTCTGGCTTGGATAATTTTGAGCATTACTTTACTAGTGTATGAGATGAGTTCAATTTTGCGGTAGTTTGTGCCTCTGCCCATGGGATTCTCCCGGCAAGAATAATGGAGTGGGTTGCCATTTCCTTCTCCAGGGGATCTTCCCAACCCTGGGATCAAACCCAGGTCTCCTGCATTGCAGGCAGAGGCTTTAACCTCTGAGCAACCAGGGAAGCCCATTCTTTGGCATGCTAAGTCGCTTCAGTCGTGTCCGACTCTGTGCGACCCCATAGATGGCAGCCCACCAGGCTCCCCCATCCCTGGGATTCTCTAGGCAAGAATACTGGAGTGGGTTGCCATTTCCTCTCTAGGGACCCCATAAAAAGGAGAACTCATTAAAGTGAATTAACTCTGTGCTACACTTTTGCCCTTGAGCCATTTGGTAATATTGAAGTTGTTCTGTGTAGGAAGCTGAGTTTAGCAGAAAGCAGCTGTAAGATGGAGAAAAGTTAGATGGGGAGAGAACAACCAGAGTTTGGAGATGCCAAGTCAATACAAGGGCTTTCCTGGTAGTTCAGTCAATAAAGAATCTGCCTGCAGTGCAGAGACCCGGGTTTGATCCCCAGGTTGGGAAGATCCCCAGGTTGGGAAGATCCCCTGGAAAAGGAAATGGCAACCCACTCCAGCATTCTTGCTTGGAAAAGCCTATGTATAGAGGAGCCTGGCAAGCTACAGTCCATGGGGTCTCAAGAGTCAGACACGACTTAGAGACTAAACCACCACTACCAGGTCAACACAAATAAACATGGGGGGCTAAGATTCCAGAGATAAGAGAAGTCTGATTAATGATACAAACACTCTGCCTTAGTATTTGGCATGAGGTTTCCCCCTTCTAAGCTATGCAGTGTGAGCACTGGGAAACAGCTAAAAGTTTGATTGCAATATCTGAGAGTTATGAGTGTCACAGATTTAGTTCACAACCCACCTGGTTAAACACCACAGGCTCTCAGTTTGGAATCTGGAAGGATACATGGTTGAAATGGGTGTAAACCAGAATAAAAAGTCAAGGTGAAAGATACTGTGAAGAGAATTAAAAGGCAAATCACAGAGAGAGAGAGAGATGATACTTGCTATACAGGTATCTTTTATAACATGAATATTAAGAATTTTATATTCAATATATATATACACACCCTAAAATTAATAAAAAACAAGATAGGTACCCCGAAGGGTAAAACATTCAAGGAATTCAACTAAATATTTTAAAATGAAGTGTTGAAAGTATTAGTTACTCAGTCATATCTGACTCTTTATGACCCCTCCAGACTTCTCTGTTCATAAATTCTCTAGGCAAGAATACTGGAGTGAGTAGCCATTTCCTTATCCAAGGGATCTTCTGACCTAGGGATCAAACCTGGGTCTCCTGCATTGCAGGTGGGGTTCTTTACCATCTAAGCCATCAGGGAAGCCAAATTGATAAGAACAAGATAGGTAATCCAGCAGATAAAACATTCAAGGAATTTAATTAAATATTTTAAAACAAACAAAGAAAATGTTCAAACGGTTAAACACTGGAAGAGCTGCTACCAGTTATGATTCATCAAGGAAATGTAATGTAAAACCATAACAACGTTTCATTAAATACTACTTCAGGATAAATTTTACAGAAACAAGTGTTGACAAGAATTTAGAGCAACTGGGATTCTGTGAGCTGGTGAACGGTATGCAAGCACAAGTGCGAGTCACTCAGTCATGTCTGACTCTTTGCGATCCCATGGAGTATATGGTCCCTGGAATTCTCCAGGGAAGAATACTGGAGTGGGTAGCCATCCTATTTTCCAGGGGATCTTCTCAACCCAGGGACTGAACCCAAGTCTCCCACATTGCAGGTGGGTTCTTTTCCAGCTGAGTCACCAGGCAAAGCCCATAAATGGTATAATCAGTTTAAAAACTACTTGGAACATATCCATTTCTTATTACCCAACAATTTAAATCCTAGATATAAACTCAAAAAAGCATGCATATATGGGTAACAAAAACTAAAGAATTTTGCAGCATCACTGTTTATAAAAAGAACTCAACCAGAAACTATAAGTATATCAACAGAAGTCTGGATAAATACTTTGTTTCTTTTATCCCAGTGACTCTCAACCCAGGGCAATTTGGCTCTCTGGGGACACTTGATGAGGTTGTGAGATATTTGTAATTGCCAAAACCTAGGGGAGATGGTAATGGTGTTACAGGCATGTAGTGGAGAGACATCAATGATGTCATTAAATGTCATAAAATGCACCAGACAGTCCTCACAACAAAGAATTATCTGGTCAAAAATATCAACAGTGTCTAGGTTGAGAAATCATGATCTTTACAATAAATATATATTTTCCTAAGAGTGGTCAAATTAATGCTATATCTAAACCACTGATTTATCCCACACACATAAGATTGAGAAAAATAAACCAAACAGTGGATGTATATTTTACAATCCCACTTATTAACTGTAAATTCAAAAAGCAGGAAAACCAATTAATGTTGATGGAAGGCAAGATATTGGTTCCCTTTGTGGGATAGTGGTGGTTGATAGGGTGTTATTTTATATCTTGATCTGAGAAATAATAAATAAATCTTGTAACATCATGGGTGTATTCACTATTCAAAAACATAAGGTTGTGGTAAGGACTTATATGAGTGTGTTTTTGCATATATATGCAGGGACGGGGGAGCCTGGTCTATGGGGTCGCACAGAGTCAGACACAACTGAAGCGACTTAGCAGCAGCAGCAGCAGCAAAGATTACTTAAATTTTTCATTAAACCACAAGCTTGGACTATGTAATGGGATGTTTACTAGCAAAATTTTATGTATATTTCATGTATATGCACAGTTTGGAATTAGCACCATTTCAATTTCTAAAAAAGATATAAAGTGTTATTTAAAGTGAAATAAGATCACTGAAACAGATGTCACTTTTTATTTCCCAGGTGTGTGTGTGTGTGTGTCTGTGTGTGTATGTGTTTGTAACACATTATCTAGGGGTCTTTTCAATACACTATTTAAGAAATATTTTACATGCTTATGCTTATTTTTTTTCTTTCAAAAACAAATGTTTCAAAATGTTTTTTTTTTCATTTCTTAAAAAGTAACTTTGCTTCCACAAGAATAATAAAATAGCATACCAAAGTACCCTACAGTAAAATACCATGGCAACAGATACTTTGGCTGAATCTTTTGACTGTGGGCAAATCTGTCCAAGACTGTCAAATTCAATACCTCCAAACTGTCATCAGAAATATTAATATTACAAGAGAAATAATACAGCACCTTGGCCATATATTTAGCTAAGATATATATGTAGCTATGGTGAATCAAAAATAAATCACCCACTTAAGGATTATGTGCATAAAGTTATAAACCATTTTATAATTTTACTAAATTACTATGTGGAAAAATATATATCATAATGATATATTTGAATTCAGAGTTACAAAGAATAGCATGGAGATATAAGCAAGCCTTCCTCAGTGACCAGTGCAAAAAAATAAAATAAAATGAACAGGGAAACAATAGAATGGGAAAGAGTACAGATCTCTTTAAGAAAATTAGAGATACCAAGTTAACATTTCATGCAAAGATGGGCACAATAAAGGACAGAAATGGTATGGACCTAAAAGAAGCAGATGATATTAAGACAAGGTGGCAAGAATACACAGAAGAACTATTCAAAAAACATCTTTATGACCTAGATAACCACGATGGTGTGATCACTCACCTATAGCCAGACATCCTGGAATGTGAAGTCAAGTGGGCCTTAGGAAGCATCACTATGAACAAAGCTAGTGGAGGTGATGGAATTCCAGTTGAGCTCTTTCCATTCCTAAAAGATGATGCTGTGAAAGTGCTGACATTTGGAAAACTCAGCAGTGGCCATAGGACCCAATCCCAAAGAAAGGCAATGACAAAGAATGTTCAAACTATTGCACAATTGCACTCATCTCAAACACTAGCAAAGTCATGCTCAAAATTCTTCAAGAAAGGTTTCAACAGTACCTGAACCGTAAACTCCCAGATGTTAAAGCTGGATTTAGAAAAGGCAGAGGAACCAGAGATCGAATTGCCAACGCTTGCTGGATCATCAAAAAAGCAAGAGAGTTGTAGAAAAACATCTACTTCTGCCTTATTGACTACACCAGAGGCTTTGACTGCATGGATCACAACAAACTGGAAAATTCTTAAAGTGATGGGATTACCAGATTACCTTAACTGCCTCTTGAGAAATCTGTATGCAGATGAAAAAGCAATAGTTAAAACTGGACAAGGAATAACAGACTGGGTCCAAACTGGGAAAGGAGTATGTCAAGGCTGTATATTGTCACCCTGCTTATTTAACTTATGTACAGAGTACATCATGAGAAAGGCCGGGCTGGATGAAGCATAAGCTAGAATCAAGATTGCTGGGAGAAATATCAAAAGCCTCAGATATGCAAATGACACTGTCCTTATGGCAGAAAGTGAAGAGGAACTGAAGAGCCTCTTGATGAAAATGAAAGAGGAGAGTGAAAAAGCTGGGTTAAAATTTAACATTCAAAATACTAAGATCATGGCATCCAGTCCCATCACGCATGGCAAATAGATGGAGAAAAAATGGAAACAGTGAGAGACTTTATTTTCTTGGGCTCCATAATCTCTGCAGATGGTGACTGCATCCATGAAATTAAAAGACGCATACTCCTTGGAAGAAAAGTTATTACCAATCTAGACAGCATTTTAAAAAGAAGAGAAATTACTTTGCCGGCAAAGATCCATGTAGTCAAAGCTGTGGTTTTTCCAGTAGTCATGTATGGATGTGAGAGTTGGACCATAAAGAAAGCTGAGCACCAAAGAATTGATGCTTTTGAACTGTGGTGTTGGAGAAGACTGTTGAAAGTCCTTGGACTGCAAGAAGATCAAATCAGTCAATCCTAAAGGAAATCAGTCCTGAATATTCACTGGAAGGACTGATGCTGAAGCTGAAACTCCAATACTTTTGCCATCTCGTGTGAAGAACTGACTCCTTGGAAAAGACCCTGATGCTGGGAAAGATTGAAGGCAGGAGGAGAAGGGGAAAACAGAGGATAAGATGGTTCACTGGCATCACCGACTCAAGGGACATAAGTTGGAGCAAGCTCTGGGATTTAGTGATGGACAGGGAAGCCTGGCGTGCTGCTGTCCATGAGGCTGCAAAGAGTCAGACACAACTGAGCAGCTGAATGGAACTGAAAAAATATATGGATTACCTGAATCAATATAGAGATTTTTAAGCATATATGTATTTATTTCCAGGGTTCTGACAAAGATTATATAATTCAATTTTGACCATTAACTGATTCTATATAGTAATATATATGCATGTATAAAACCTAGATCATAATATATGTATCATTCCATGGAGATGGAAATAGCAACCCACTCCAGTATTCTTCGGAGAAGGCAATGGCACTCCACTCCAGTACTCTTGCCTGGAAAATCCCATGGATGGAGGAGCCTGGAAGGCTGCAGTCAATGGGATCGCTGAGGGTCAGACACAACTGAGTGACTTCACTTTCACTTTTCACTTTCATGCATTGGAGAAGGAAATGGCAACCCACTCTAGTGTTCTTGCCTGGTGGGCTGCCGTCTCTGGGGTCGCACAGAGTTGGACATGACTGAAGCAACTTAACAACAGCAGCAGCCAGTATTCTTGCCTGGGAAATCCCATGAATAGAGGAGACTGAAGGGCTGCAGTGTATGGGCTTGCAAAGAGTCAAACACAACTTAGTGACTGAACAACACCAACATAATATTTGTTTATGTAGATTATGTTTAATTCAAATATTCATCTTAAATTCAGTATCGTCAGATGTATGTTCTTGTTGGTCTGCATCACTTATGCCTTCTATTCAAGGTGGATTTACAGGACACTGTAAATAATGGAAACATACCGTGTGTTGGAGAGAAATTAGAAGGTCAAGGGGAAAGGCTGAAGGAGGAACTGGGGAAAGGAAAGAAAGTTAAGTGTAAGAGGAAGAGGAGAGGATGTAGAAGAAGGGCCTGTTAAGGAAGAACAGGGTGGAGACAAGAGACATACTATTCAGAGCCTCCCTGGCAAGTGGATAAGGATGCGTGGCCAATGCAGTACTAACGGAAATGCTGTCAGACAGTCTTGGTAGTTTCATTTCAAGTAAGTCTCAGACTCTTCTCCTCTTTTTATGAATCCTGGTATGACTCTGAATGGGAGCCACATGCCGCAGAGAAGTAAGAAAAGACAGATTCAAGGAACACAGCAATATGTCACTATCATACAACCCCTCAGATCAAAAAAAAAAAAACCCTCAGATTTTTTTCATGTAAGAAATAAATGTCTACTCTGTTAAGCTACAATTTTTAGTACTACCTTCCTCGAGCCAAACTTATCCTATTAAATCTGAGTCTCATTTCACCCCCAGGGAGCAGACATGGAGTTGGAAACTCAGGATGCAAAATATATGAAATGGCCTATTGTACTTAAAAAGTTAATAGTCTGAAATTTGATAAATATTAAAATTTTATACATTAAAATTAGTGCAGTAAATAGTTATAAGTGCAGCAATATTAGTCTAATGTGTAGTACTACAAAACAAGGTCTGGGAGATGACCCTCAAGCTGATGTGTCTGAAATAGCTATTCTGAGGTGAATAGGTGAGCATTCAGGAATAACATGAACTTATTACCAGTTACTTCTCAATAAACTGAAAAAGATATTAAAAATGAATCCTATAAATGTTAGCAATACTTATAGAATTGCTAGAATCATGAAACTTGATCGTGAGAGAAAGATAAGCTCAGAGATAATAATTGATCATAGATTTGTTTTAAGAGGCCCTCTAGGCAGATGAACTGAAATAATGAGACAGGAGATAATTAATTTGATTAGTTTTAAATTAAGACAGAGCAAGTAGAGAAGGTTAAACTAATATTAAAGACAACAGTTGTAGAATCAAGTAGTGCCTTTTCCTTTGTCACTTGTGTTGGAATGTGCTTATTGAAACTTCTTATTATAATCAGAGGATGGCTTGTCTCTGTTTGATGTTACTCTCTCTAAAAAATATGATGTATAGTTCTCGACTAAATCCCATCCTTCCTGCTATTTCCAGAACCAGCTATTGAATTTTTTTCTCAAAGGCTACAACTACCATCTATATATTACAGTATGAGAAGGCTTTGTCCTCACAGATACTCACAACAGAAACTTTAATAGAGTTATTAGAGGAAAATCAATAATGTGTGTATATATATATATACATATATATATATTTACTCATATAATGTATATATATTTAGATATTGTGTGTGTGTATATATATATATATATATTTATTTAACTATAGGAGGAAAACCAGTACCTGATAATATACTGTATCAGGACAGAAATAACAATTTACTAAATTAGGAAACTGAAAGTGCATATACTAAAATGTATAATAACTCAGCACACTTGGCTAAGTGCAACTAAAACTAGAAATGAAATATTTGTTTACATGCTTCTATTTATTGCTCATCTCTTTCCCAAACAAAGCTAAACACTATCCTGACTTCTGAAGATATAAAGTTTTCTCTCTAGTTTGAATATGTTATGTATATTTACATACAATCATACCGAATGCAGCCCCTTGTGCCTGGTGCCTTTGCTCAATATTTTACTTGGGAGATTCATTTATGTTGTTTTGTGTACATGTAAATTATTCATTCTTATTTCTGTCTTCTATACTATTGAGTGAACATTTATTTATACAGCCTACTCTGGATAGGCATTTTAAATTATAATGAATAGTGCTACAACAAACATTTTAATACTTATATTTTGAGGCACATGTGGCCATATTTCTCTGGGATATACCCAAGAGTGTTCACAGGTATGCATACATCCAGCTTTAGAAAATGCTGCTTAAGGGTTTTATGAACTGTACAAATATTTCTATAGACGTTTTTGCCTGTAGCTTCTGACATTATTGTTTTATCAAACTAGGCACGGTCTGTTTCATTTTTTGCATGCTGGTGGGTGTGTATAAGAGTGGCATGGTACCTTTAATATGAAGATCTTTAATGACAAATGAGTTGTGTTACTTTTTCTTACAATTTGAAAGAAATATTTATATATTTTGATGACAAATTCTTTGTGAGGGACTTATATTGCAAATATCACCTCTCAGTGCATAGGTGGTTCTTTAACTCTCAACAGTGCCTTTTGAAGAACAGAAGGTTACAAGTGTAACATAGTTCATTTTATCAATTATTGTCCTTCTTGGTCCACACTTGTATATGCTGTACACCCATGGTGGATTCATGTCAATGTATGGCAAAACCAATACAGTATTGTAAAGTAAAATAAAGTAAAAATAAAAATTAAAAAAATAATAATAATAAAAAATAAAGAATATGGGCCTACCTCATGTTCGGAAAGATAATTTCCTATATTTTCTGCGAAAAGTGTTACTTTTTTATATTTTCATCTACAATCTCTCTGGAATTGATTTACATCTAAGATGTAAGAAAGATACACTGCATTGTCACTGTTACTATAAAATATGAAGTTGAGTATGTGTGGATATATTTCTAAGTTCTCTATTGCATTTTACAGTTAATTTTGTCTATACTATTCTAATTAGTATAGCTTTATAATACACGTTGATATTTTGGAGAATAAATTGTTCAGTTCTACTTGTCTTCTTCATGACTGCTTTGATTATCCCTGATTCTACATTTCTGTATAACTTTTACTTATCTGGTAAATTTTCACATATACACACACAAACACACACATTCACATAGAGCTGGGATGTTGTTTGGATTGTGCTGAATATATACATTTATTTAAGGAGAAATTACACCTCTGCATTACTGTGTCTGGAGAAGGCAATGGCACCCCACTCCAGTGCTCTTGCCTGGAAAATCCCATGGATGGAGGAGCCTGGTTGGCTGCAGTCCATGGGATCACTAGAAGTCAGACACGACTGAGCGACTTCACTTTCACTTTTCACTTTCATGCATTGGAGAAGGAAATGGCAACCCACTCCAGTGTTCTTGCCTGGAGAATCCCAGGGATGGGGGAGCCTGGTGGGCTGCTGTCTATGGGGTTGCACAGAGTCAGACACGACTGAAGCGACTTAGCAGCAACAGCAGCAGCATTACCATGCCTTGCAATCAGTGAACATGGCATATTCATCAGCTTTTATTTCTTAGATTCTCCCATTAATGTCTATATAATTTTCAGAGAACTCTTCTTGTATGACTTTTGCCATATATATTCCTAGGAATGTAATGCATTTTGATGCTATTTTAAATGAATTTTTTTAATGTTGAAATTTATTTTATATTTTTTGTTCCCTGATTTTTCTCCCTGAATATACAAATAAATAATGCAAGTTTTATTTCTTCCCTGCTAAACTTTATGTGTTTTGATTTATTGTATTATTTGTAACCTCCAGTCTGATAATAAATTGAAATGGAGATAGTGAATATTCCAAGTTTGATATCAACATTGGATGGTGGAGAGAGGATTGAACATTTGACCATTAACAATGATATTATTTTTTGGAGATATTTTTTAAAAGATTAAGAATTCTTCTATTTGGTTTTAGTGTCCTATTACTATCCTTTTGGTATATATTTTTATTTCTTAAGAAAAAGTAGGGAAAAAAGTAAAAATGTTCTTGGAGCATACGTTTTTCCCCTTTTTTTTTAGCTTTTAAGGTGAAAGTATAAATAACTAACTTTCAACTTACACTGTTTTTTAATTTTTAAATTATATATAAGATAAGTTTTCTTTTAAATATGGCTGTAGTTGCATTTCACAGTCTTTGTAAGGTCATGCTGTCATTGATAATTACTTAAAAAATAATTTATTATTTTCCATTTGATTAAAAGAATCTATCTTTGTGCTGCTACAAGAGAGTCACTTTAGAACTAAAGATATACACAGAAAATGAAGAAATGGTAAAAATATATTCAAATGAAAACAAAAAGAAAGATATAGGTAGCAATAGTTATATCAGGCAAAGTGAGTTTAAAATAAAGTCTATAATAAAATAGAATAAACGGTATTATATAATGATAAAGAGATCAATACAAGAAGAGGACCTGACATTCATAAACACATATGGCCCTAACATTGGTACATCTAAATACATAAAGCAAACATTAACAGACAAAAATAGGAAAAAATGACAACAATATAATAATAATATGGAATTTTAAGACACATTTTTAACCCCGTTTATATCAACAGACAGATCACCCAGACAGAAATCAATAAGGAAACAATAACCCTAGATGACACATTAGACTAGTTGGACTTAAATATCTACAAGATATTCCATCCAAAAAGAGCAGAAACACATTCTTTTCAAGTACACATGGAATGTTCCCAAGGATAGACCACATACTAGGCAACAAAACAAGTCTCACCAAATTTAATAGAATAGAAATTATATCAAGATCTTTACTGACCACAGAGCTATGACACTGGAAATCTATTATAAGAACAAGATGAGAAAAAACACAAAAATGTGGACTCTACAACAACGTGCTACTAAAAACCCAATGAGTCAAGGAAGAAATCAAAGAAAAGTCTGAAAATACCTGAGATAAATGAAAACAAACATAAAACTTTTCAAAATCTCTGGGACACTACAAAAGCAGTTCTAAGAAGAAAGCTTATTACAATAAGATCTATCTCAAGAAATAAGAAAAATTTCATGGAAACAACCTATTATTCTAAAGGAATTAGAAAAATAAGAAAAAATGAAACCCAAAGTCAGCAGAGAGAAGAAAACAACAATGATCAGAGCTGAAATAAATAAACTAGAGGCCCCAAACCAATAGAAATGATCAATGAAACCAAGAAATATATTTTTGCCCACAAAGACAAACACAACTGATAAGCTTTTACTCAGACTCATTAAGAAAAAAAGAGAAGGGACCCAAATAAAGAAAACAAGAAATGAAAGAGGAGAAATTACAATCCATATAACAGAGACACACAAACACAAAAAATAAGAGAATAAGATGAACATTTATAATTTCACAACATAAAATAGATGAATTTCCAGAAATAAGCAATCTTCAACAACCAAATCAGGAAGAAATTGAATAGACCAACTACTAGCATTGAAATTGAATCAGTAATAAAAAAAAAAAGAGTTAGTGCCAATTCTTCTTAAATTGTTCCAAAAAACTGAAGAGGAGGGAACACTACCAAATTCATTCAATGACATCACTATTATTATAACACCTGAACAAGACAAAGGCACTTTAATATAAGTATAAGCAATATTGGTTTTTTTTAGACCTGACTCCTCAGGCATAGGAAACAAAAGCTAAAATAAAGAAATAATTTATGGCCCAGGATGTGATCTATCCTGGAGAAGGTTCCATGAGCATTTGAAAAAAAGGTGAAATTCATTGTTTTGGGGTGAAATGTCCTGTAGATATCAATTAGATCTAACTGATCTAATGTATCATTTAAAGTTTGCGTTTCTTTGTTAATTTTCTGTTTAGTTGATCTGTCCATAGGTGTGAGTGGGGTATTAAAGTCTCCCACTATTATTGTGTTATTGTTGATTTCCCCTTTCATACTTGTTAGCATTTGTCTTACATATTGCGGTGCTCCTATATTAGGTGCATATATATTTATAATTGTTATATCTTCTTCTTGGATTGTTCCTTTGATTATTATGTAGTGGCCTTCTTTGTCTCTTTTCACAGCCTTTGTTTTAAAGTCTATTTTATCGGATATGAGTATTGCCACTCCTGCTTTCTTTTGGTCTCTATTTGCGTGGTATATCTTTTTCCAGCCCTTCACTTTCAGTCTGTATGTGTCCCTTGTTTTGAGGTGGGTCTCTTGTAAGCAGCAAATAGAGGGGTCTTGTTTTTGTATCCATTCGTTCAGTCTTTGTCTTTTGGTTGGGACGTTCAACCCATTTACGTTTAAGGTGATTATTGATAAGTATGATCCCGTTACCATTTACTTTGTTGTTTTGGGTTCGGGTTTATACACCCTTTTTGTGTTTCCTTTCTAGAGAATATCCTTTAGAATTTGTTGGAGAGCTGGTTTGGTGGTGCTGAATTCTCTCAGCTTTTGCTTGTCTGTAAAGCTTTTGATTTCTCCTTCGTATTTGAATGAGATCCTTGCTGGGTACAGTAATCTGGGCTGTAGGTTATTGTCTTTCATCACTTTAAGTATGTCTTGCCATTCTCTCCTGGCCTGAAGAGTTTCTATTGAAAGATCAGCTGTTATCCTTATGGGAATCCCCTTGTGTGTTATTTGTTGTTTTTCCCTTGCTGCTTTTAATATTTGTTCTTTGTGTTTGATCTTTGTTAATTTGATTAATATGTGTCTTGGGGTGTTTCGCCTTGGGTTAATCCTATTTGGAACTCTCTGTGTTTCTTGGACTTGAGTGATTATTTCCTTCCCCATTTTAGGGAAGTTTTCAACTATTATCTCCTCAAGGATTTTCTCATGATCTTTCTTTCTGTCTTCTTCTTCTGGGACTCCTATAATTCGAATGTTGGAGCGTTTCATATTGTCCTGGAGGTCTCTGAGATTGTCCTCATTTCTTTTAATTCGTTTTTCTTGTTTCCTCTCTGATTCATTTATTTCTACCATTCTATCTTCTATTTCACTAATCCTATCTTCTGCCTCCGTTATTCTACTATTTGTTGCCTCCAGAGTGTTTCTGATCTCATTTATTGCGTTATTCATTATATTTTGACTCTTTTTTATTTCTTCTAGGTCCTTGTTAAACCTTTCTTGCATCTTCTCAATCTTTGTCTCTAGCCTATTTATCTGTGATTCCATTTTGATTTCAAGATTTTGGATCATTTTCACTATCAATATTCGGAATTCCTTCTCCGGTAGATTCCCTACTTCTTCCTCTTTTGTTTGGTTTGGTGGGCAGCTCTCCTGTTCCTTTACCTGCTGAGTATTCCTCTGTCTCTTCATCTTGGTTATATTGCTGCGTTTGGGGTGGCCTTTTTATATATTGGTAATTTGTGGAGTTCTCTTTATTTTGGAGCTTCCTCACTTTGGGTGGGGTTCTATCAGTGGCTTGTCAAGGTTTCCTGGTTAGGGAGGCTTGTGTTGGAGTTTTGGCGGGTGGAGCTGGGTTTCTTCTCTCTCGAGTGCAGTGGAGTAACCCGTAATGGGTTACAAGACATCAAAGGTTTTGGGATAATATTGAGCTGCCTGTATATTGAGGCTCAGGGGATTGTTTCTGTGTTGCTGGAGAATTTGCGTGGTATGTCTTGTTTTGGAACTTGTTGGCCCTTGGGTGGAGCTTGGTTTTGGTGTAGGTATGAAGGCATTAGATGGGCTCCTATTGCTTAATGTTCCCTGAATTTATGAGTTCTCTAATGTTTTCAGGCTTTGGATTTAAGCCTCCTGCTTCTGGCTTTCAGTTTTATTTTTACAGTAGCCTCTAGACTTCTCCATCTCTTTTCTGACCATAATGCATTAAGGTTAGATCTCAATTACAGGAGAAAAACTATTAAAAATTCCAACATATGGAGGTTGAACAACACACTTCTGAATAACCAACAAATCACAGAAGAAATCAAAAAAGAAATCAAAATATGCATAGAAACTAATGAAAATGAAAACACAACAACCCAAAACCTGTGGGACACTATAAAAGCAGTGCTAAGAGGAAAGTTCATAGCAATACAGGCATACCTCAAGAAACAAGAAAAAAGTCAAATAAACAACCTAACTCTACAACTAAAGCAACTAGAAAAGGAAGAGTTGGAGAACCCCAGAGTGAGTAGAAGGAAAGAAATCTTAAAAATTAGGGCAGAAATAAATGCAAAAGAAACAAAAGAGACCATAGCAAAAATCAACAAAGCCAAAAGCTGGTTCTTTGAAAGGATAAATAAAATTGACAAACCATTAGCCAGACTCATCAAGAAGCAAAGAGAGAAAAATCAAATCAATAAAATTAGAAACGAAAATGGAGAGATCACAACTGACAACACAGAAATACAAAGGATCATAAGAGACTACTATCAGCAGTTGTATGCCAATAAAATGGACAACGTGGAAGAAATGGACCAATTCTTAGAAAAGTACAATTTTCCAAAACTGAACCAGGAAGAAATAGAAAACCTTAACAGACCCATCACAAGCACGGAAATTGAAACTGTAATCAGAAATCTTCCAGCAAACAAAAGCCCAGGTCCAGACGGCTTCACAGCTGAATTCTACCAAAAATTTCGAGAAGAGCTAACACCTATCCTCCTCAAACTCTTACAGAAAATTGCAGAGGAAGGTAAACTTCCAAACTCATTCTATGAGGCCACCATCACCCTAATACCAAAACCTGACAAAGATGTCACAAAAAAAGAAAACTACAGGCCAATATCACTGATGAACATAGATGCAAAAATCCTCAACAAAATTCTAGCAATCAGAATCCAACAACACATTAAAAAGATCATACACCATGACCAAGTGGGCTTTATCCCAGGGATGCAAGGATTCTTCAATATCCGCAAATCAATCAATGTAATTCACCACATTAACAAATTGAAAAATAAAAACCATATGATTATCTCAATAGATGCAGAGAAGGCCTTTGACAAAATTCAACATCCATTTATGATAAAAACTCTCCAGAAAGCAGGAATAGAAGGAACATACCTCAACATAATAAAAGCTATATATGACAAACCCACAGCAAACATTATCCTCAATGGTGAAAAATTGAAAGCATTTCCCTTAAAGTCAGGAACAAGACAAGGGTGTCCACTTTCACCGCTACTATTCAACATAGTTCTGGAAGTTTTGGCCACAGCAATCAGAGCAGAAAAAGAAATAAAAGGAATCCAAATTGGAAAAGAAGAAGTAAAACTATCACTGTTTGCAGATGACATGATCCTCTACATGGAAAACCCTAAAGACTCCACCAGAAAATTACTAGAGATCATCAATGAATATAGTAAAGTTGCAGGATATAAAATCAACACACAGAAATCCCTTGCATTCCTATACACGAATAATGAGAAAGTAGAAAAAGAAATTAAGAAAACAATTCCATTTACCATTGCAACGAAAAGAATAAAATACTTAGGAATATATCTACCTAAAGAAACTAAAGACCTATATATAGAAAACTATAAAACACTGATGAAAGAAATCAAAGAGGACACTAATAGATGGAGAAATATACCATGTTCATGGATCGGAAGAATCAATATAGTGAAAATGAGTATACTACCCAAAGCAATTTACAAATTCAATGCAATCCCTGTCAAGCTACCAGCCACATTTTTCACAGAACTAGAACAAATAATTTCAAGATTTGTATGGAAATACAAAAAGCCTCGAATAGCCAAAGCAATCTTGAGAAAGAAGAATGGAACGGGAGGAATCAACTTGCCTGACTTCAGGCTCTACTACAAAGCCACAGTCATCAAGACAGTATGGTACTGGCACAAAGACAGACATATAGATCAATGGAACAAAATAAAAAGCCCAGAGATAAATCCACACACATATGGACACCTTATCTTTGACAAAGGAGGCAAGAATATACAATGGAGTAAAGACAATCTCTTTAACAAGTGGTGCTGGGAAAACTGGTCAACCACTTGTAAAAGAATGAAACTAGATCACTTTCTAACACCGTACACAAAAATAAACTCAAAATGGATTAAAGATCTAAATGTAAGATCAGAAACTATAAAACTCCTAGAGGAGAATATAGGCAAAACACTCTCAGAAATAAATCACAGCAGGATCCTCTATGATCCACCTCCCAGAATTCTGGAAATAAAAGCAAAAATAAACAAATGGGATCTAATTAAAATTAAAAGCTTCTGCACAACAAAGGAAAATATAAGCAAGGTGAAAAGACAGCCTTCTGAATGGGAGAAAATAATAGCAAATGAAGCAACTGACAAACAACTAATCTCAAAAATATACAACCAACTTATGCAGCTCAACTCCAGAAAAATAAACGACCCAATCAAAAAATGGGCCAAAGAACTAAATAGACATTTCTCCAAAGAAGACATACGGATGGCTAACAAACACATGAAAAGATGCTCAACATCACTCATTATTAGAGAAATGCAAATCAAAACCACAATGAGGTACCACTTCACACCAGTCAGAATGGCTGCGATCCAAAAATCTGCAAGCAATAAATGCTGGAGAGGGTGTGGAGAAAAGGGAACCCTCCTACACTGTTGGTGGGAATGCAAACTAGTACAGCCACTATGGAGAACAGTGTGGAGATTCCTTAAAAAATTGCAAATAGAACTCCCTTATGACCCAGCAATCCCACTTCTGGGCATACACACCGAGGAAACCAGAATTGAAAGAGACACATGTACCCCAATGTTCATCGCAGCACTGTTTATAATAGCCAGGACATGGAAACAACCTAGATGTCCATCAGCAGATGAATGGATAAGAAAGCTGAGGTACATATACACAATGGAGTATTACTCAGCCGTTAAAAAGAATTCATTTGAATCAGTTCTGATGAGATGGATGAAACTGGAGCCGATTATACAGAGTGAAGTAAACCAGAAAGAAAAACACCAATACAGTATACTAACACATATATATGGAATTTAGGAAGATGGCAATGACGACCCTGTATGCAAGTCAGGAAAAAAGACACAGATGGGTATAACGGACTTTTGGTCTCAGAGGGAGAGGGAGAGGGTGGGATGATTTGGGAGAATGGGAATTCTAACATGTATACTATCATGTAAGAATTGAATCGCCAGTCCATGTCTGACGTAGGGTGCAGCATGCTTGGGGCTGGTACATGGGGATGACCCAGAGAGATGTTGTGGGGAGGGAGGTGGGAGGGGGGGTCATGTTTGGGAACGCATGTAAGAATTAAAGATTTTAAAATTAAAAAAAAAAAAAAGAAAAAGAAATAATATCTAATTAAACTTAAAAGCTTTTGCACACCAAAGGGAACCAATGATAAAAACAAAAGACAACCTATTGAATGAGCTAAAATATTTGCAAATCATATGTCTGATAAGGGATTAATATCCAAAACATATAAAGAGCTCACACAATTCAATATCAAAATTATAAACAACCCAATAAAAATGGGCAAAAAACCTGGATACACATTTTTCAAAAGAAGACATATAGATGGTCAACAAGCACATGAAAAGATGCTCAGCATGATTAATCATGAGGGAAATGCAAACCAAACCACAATGAGAGATCACTCACAACTATCAGAATGGTTACTGTTAAGCAGACAAAAAATAATAAATGTTCACAAGGATATTCAGAAAAGGGAACCCTAGTACACTGTTTTTGAGAATGTAAATTGGTACAGCCACTTTGGAAAACAGTATGGGTATTTATCAAAAAGCTAAAAATAAAACTACCATGACATAACTTTTGAATACCTTTAGTCAGACATGACTGAAGTGACTTAGAGTGTATGCACACATGAGTATTAAGTCACACTTAACTTTGTACATAGATTATATCTATATATACATATATATATATATACATACACACATGAATAAGTACACTCATAGATTTCCTTGTTCTGTCACTTTAGATGTCCTAAAAGAAACAACAGTAGTAGCAAGCACACCTACTACCCAGATCTTGGTTTCTAATACCATTCTCTGACAAAGAATTGTGGACTTCTTGGAAAACTAGATGATTCTGAAGCTTAGCAGGACTACCCAAAAGGAGCCTGTTATATCACACAGTGCCAGAAAGTAAGAAAATGTTAAACACACACATAAACACACACAGTAGGGATGGGAGTTTGTCAAAGGCAATCAGGATCAACTAAAGAGCTCCCAGTGGCCAAATCTGTAATAATTTGAGCAACACAATAAACAAAACAGTGTTGATCATATCCTCTAATGATTTACAGTTTGCACAATATTTCTTTTGTTGTACTTTATATCTTGTTTACAATAAAGAATTTCCTTTGGTATAAAAAAATAATATTGATTTCATATATAAGTACATGATGGAATAAACATATCATTGGGGAGAACAAGCAAACTTCCTGTACAAAAGAATTCCATATAATTTATGTAGATCCTCCTACCTGGACAAGGTGAAACACAATTCTTCCTTTTTTATGTATTGTACATAATGACTTTCTTTCAAAGAATATGGAATGGAATAGTGGATAGAGAGTAAGTTTACAACAGAGAAAATCAACAAATATTACCTTAGCCAGATAAGCTTAACATTGTAATTGATAAATCATATTGGTAGCAAGACTCACTGGCTTGTGGTGAGAGTTATACTGTCTTCCCCCAAATCCTTTAATCCTGTTCAGAAATGAGAAAAACATTGGAAAAAAGAAATTAAGGGACATTCTGTGAAACACTTTATTAGTATTCTTCAAAACTACAAGATTATAAAATAAGAAAAATCTAAGAAATTGTCACAATAGAGAAGCATAAAGAACCATAATGACTTAATATAATATAGCATGCTAGATGATATCAGAAAAACTACATTAAGAAGAAATTTAGGAAATCTAAGGAAAGGATACACTTAGATAATAATAGATTGGTTCACCAGCTATGAGAAATACACAAAGGGAATATAAGATGTTAACAGCAGGGGAAATGGATGTGGAACATGTATGAAATCTCTGTTCTTTATAATTTCTATAAATCTAAACTACTCTAAAAACATTTATAAAAAATAAAACTACTTTCCTTTCGTTTAACTTATTTTAGAGTATTCAGGATATCACTATATATGGTTTTGGTTTAGTTGCTAAGTTGTATCTGACTCTTTGCGACCCTGGACTGTAGCCTGCCAAGCTTCTCTGTCCATGGAATTCTCTAGGCAAGAATGGGTTTCCATCTCCTTCTCCAGGGAATCTTCCCAACACAGGAACTGTACCTGGGTCTCCTGCATTGCAGGCAGATTCTTTACTATTCAATCCACCAGGGAAGTCCTATCACTATATAAATATATATATATATATATATAATATGTTTACCATTTCCTTATTCATGTACATAGGATATTGTTAATTATTTCCTTTTTAGTTCAATGCTGTCGTATCCTTATCTCAGTATGTACTTGGGTAACCTTGTGTGTGTGTGTTAGATTTTTTAATAGTGCTTTGGTTTTGTACCTTACCTAAAAGATCATCCCCATTACAAACATGGAAAATAGATATCCAATACTGGAATTCAAGTAATTTAGTGATTTCATTGTTTTTACATTGAATTCATCCTGCCTAGAACTTACTTTTAATAGTAAGACAGGGGAAAAAGTCATTTTTTTTTTCCTGGTTGACTATCCAGTTCTTTGAAAACCATTTGTTGAGTAAAAATTCTTTTCATTCTTGCTTGAAAGGTCTTACTTATAGTATATTAAATTGTGATGTATGCATGTGTCAGTCACTCAGTCATGTCCAAAATCTTTTCAACCCCATGGGGACTATAGCCCACCACGCTCCTCTGTCCATGGGTTTCTCCAGGTAAGAACATTGGAGTGGGTAGCCACTCCCTTCTCCAGGGGATCTTTCCAACCCAGGGACTGAAACCATGTCTCCTATATTGTAAGCAGATTCTTTACCATCTGAGCCACCAGGGAAGCCCACTAAATTGTGATATTTTTTACTAACTCTGAATTTCATTTGTCTTTAAACTGCACCTGCTCTGCTTCTAGCAAGGAGCCAAGTATGTAATTAACTTTATGAAACAGATGAGGCATTTTTTTAAAGAGTGAATGGAGTTGCTATCTGCAGAGACATTAAAACTTAAAAAAAAAAATCCAACAAAAGATTGAAAAAAATCTTAGGGAAAACAATTTTTAAAGGGAAGCACTTGCAGGCTGAGTAACAGACACTAAAAGCTTCTGAATTTTAACAGTATTGGCCTTTTCTCTGCTTCTTCCTACAAATTAGTACTTTCAGAATTGCAGCTTATCTCCCATGCCATCACATGAGCTTTATGTTAAATAATACAAAGTCCCAAACGCTAGGAAAGGGGGCAAACATCTGATTGCTGTTGTTGCTCAGTCCCTCAGTCATGTCCGACTCTGTAATCACATGGACGGCACCATGCCAGGCTTCCCTGTTGTTCACTATCCCCCTAAGTTTGCTCAAACTCAAGACAATTGAGTTGATTTGATATATACACACAGAGATAGATAGATAGATGTATCTGTGTGTGTATACATACATATGCTGTGCTTAGTCGATCAGTTGTATCCGACTCCTGACTCTCTGGGACCCCGTGAACTATAGCCTGCCAGGCTCCTCTGTTCTTAGGGATTCTCCAGGCAAGAATACTGGAGTAGGTTGCAACATCTTCCTCATGTGTATACATGTATGTGTGTATACAAACATACATATATATGTATATATGAATTTGTATATATATATATGTATTGGACTTCCCTGGTGGCTCAGACGGTAAAGCGTCTGTCTACAATGCGGGAGACCCGGGTTCGATCCCTGCGTTGGGAAGATCCCTTGGAAAAGGAAATGACAATTCACTGTAGTACTATTATTGCCTGGACAATCTCATGGACAGAGGAGCCTGGCAGGCTACAATCCATGGGGTGACAAAGAGTCGGACATGACGGAGTGACTTCATAAATTGAACCTGAAATATATGCTCTGAGAACATATTTTAAGCCACCTTCATGTATTAATATTGACTTGGCCTAGTGAATTAATCACAGTAATTAGCTTTTCATCAATCATAATTTTAGTTTTATTTTTTTAATTTTTAACATCCACAATTTAAGCCTAAAACGTAACAGATTTGTGAATGTGATTAATAGTATTTTCATCTAGGTGTTTACAAATCTCTGCCACTATTTCTTAAAGAATTTCAAAGGTAACACCTGTTCAATTTCTGAAGCCAGAATTTATCTATCCTTTTGTTCTAACATAATTTTTCAAATTTATTTTAACAAAATGCAGGATGACAGAACTAATACATATAAATATTCTTACAATGCTACATTAATTATGCTTACTTATTTCATCCATCAATGCTTAGAAGTAATATACAAGAAAATATTTCTAAATATTTTTTCTTGTGTAGCATAGCAGATTAGCCACATAACTGGTAAACATGTCATATATATATATATATATGATAATATTACACAAGAATATGCAGCACTATGTGTTGATCATCATAACAACTGCATCACTCAGGGCATGCCATGATTTTTATAAAATTTAAAGGTAGAATTAATAAATATTTTCATATTGCATTATTATATTGGTTATAGCTTTTTAATGGACCAAATCTTTCTATATTTATAAACAAATCAGTTCTTCCTAAGATAGGGAAGAAAGTTATGACCAACCTAGACAGCACATTAAAAAGCAGAGACATTACTTTGTCAACAAAGGTCAGTCTAGTCAAGGCTATGGTTTTTCCAGGGGTCATGTATGGATGTGAGAACTGGACTCTAAAAAAAGCTGAGTGCTGAAGAACTGATACTTTTGAACTGTGGTGTTGGAAAACACTCTTGAGAGTCCCTTGGACTGCAAGGAGATTCAACCAGTTCATCCCAAAGGAGATCAGTCCTGGGTGTTCACTGGAAGGACTGACGTTCAAGCTGAAACTCCAAAACTTTGGCCACCTGATGCAGAAAGCTGACTCATTTGAATGCTGGGGAAGATTGAGGGCAGGAGGAGAAGGGGATGACAGAGGATGAGAAGGTTGGATAGCATCATCGACTTGATGGATATGGGTTTGGGTGGACTCTGGGAGTTGGTGATAGACAGGGAGGCCTGGCATGCTACGGTTCATAGGATCACAAAGAGTCAGACACAACTGAGTGACTAAACTGAACTGAACTAAACTAAACTGAACTGAACTGAACTGAAAATTTATCAATGCACTTCAGTAATGTTGACATAATAATAAAAAAATAATAAAATGATATAATTCTTCAAAATATTCAGAAAAATAATCTTACATAATCCAGTAAATGCATGCATCATAAAAACATAGCATATACTCAGTTTCTTTTTAAGTTGGTTTCTTCACAGAACATCGTTTTGAATAGCACTAAATTAAAAAAAAAAAACCACGATGAAGGAATGTGTTTTCTCAAGTATCACTAGGATCATATAAGATAGAAAAATAGTATAAAATTACTACATTCAGCATCTCTCTTTACAAAAGCTCTAATAGTGAATAAGAAGAGAAAAAAAATATTTCTCAACTCTTTGTGAAATCAACTTCACCTTGATATCAAAACTAGGCAAGTTCATGACAATAAAAGTACAAAACAATCCTATTCATGAACTTAGAAGCAAAAATCCTAAATGAATAACCAATAAAACTCCATGATTTAAAGAGGCACTTACATCAAGAACAAAGGAAGCATAATTTTAAGAATTCCAGAATGACTTACTATTTGAAAATTTATCAATGCACTTCAGTAATGTTGACATAATAATAAAAAATAATAATAAAATGATATAATTCTTCAAAATATTCAGAAAAATAATCTTACATAATCCAGTACCCATTCATGGGAAATTTTTGGAAACTAGGAGTAGAAAATAACTTATAACAGGACTTATAAAAGAGCATCAAAGTATATTACATATATATGTGAATCTAAAAATTCTGATTTATTTACATGGTATTCCATCTCCGTCAAAGTTGATATATTTTTGTTGTTGGGAATCACATTATACAATTTTGTATTTGTCTTTGGCACTCTACTGGGAGACATGTGTGTGTGTGTGTGTGTGTGTGTTGTGTGTGTGGTGGTAGCTTAATCACTAAGTTGTGCCCAATGCTTCAAGCCCATGGATTGTAGCCCACCAGGCTCCTCTATCCATGGGATTTCCCAGGCAAGAATGCTGGAAAGGGTTGACGTTTTCTTCTCCATGTGATCTTCCCAACCAAGGACTGAACTCACATCTTCTACATTGGCAAGTGGACTCTTTACCAACTGAACCAGCAGGGAAGCCCAGCATATATACATACATACATATATATATATGAAAAGAAATATACATATATTTTTTTCTCTCAAAAATCAGCTTCTTAAACTCAGGTATATTCTAGAACCATTGCATTAGAATTTAATTGCATTAAAATTAAGGCTGAATCTTCTGACTGATATGTAACTATCAACAGTGTGGTATTTTTAAATATTAACTTGCTTGTCACAGGTTTCTCTCTCAATCCTTGCTATTTATGAGAAAAAGCAATCTTTATACAGAAAAAATAGATGCACTATGAGAATAAATATTGAAAAAAACCATATCAGTGAATCTTCCATCTTAAACAATTAATTGGTCAATTAATTTGATCATGATGGGCTAAGTTATACTGCAATAAGAAAGAGTCCACAAATCTCAGTAGTTTAACGGAACAAATTTTTCGTTGTTGTTCTACATGTCATGTGTGAGCTAAAAATGAATTCTGCTTACTCCAGTTACTCTGGAAAGAATGCTGAGGGAGCCTCCATATTGACACATGTATCTAGTGTGACTTTGGTCAAAATAAACGGAATATGCTGAATTGCACACTAGCTTTAAAGGGTCCAGCCAGAAGTGAGATAAATCACTTTTGCTCACTTTACACTGATCAAAAGACGATGTGATCACAAAGAGTTTTAAGAAGACATGGAAATGTAATCCCACCATACACTTGAAAGAGGGAAAGCTAGAAACAGCCATAATGACCAGGGTCTGTATTTCTGCAACCAAGTATTTATTCTTATTTTTCCACGCTATACAAATATCAAGTTCTGTCCAAACCCAGAAATAAGTTAAAGTCCATTAATCCTGAGTGATCTGTGGTAATCAAAAAAGCAATAAAAATAAACATTCTCTTGATAAATTAAAACAAATTGAGCATTCTCTTGATCACCTAAAATTAATTAACTAGGTAACAGGTAAACACCTGCTTTCTCACAAAAGTCTTGCATCTTTAAAAGGAATAGACACAGCAGACATTGATATGTAACAATTCTGAAATCTACTAGGAAAATGCTTAGAATTCCTCTACCCAAAGTACAGGAGAATATTCCTTGACAATGGTCCAAATTTTTTTCCTTGGGATGAATTATCTATTTCAATTTTCCCTAAGGCTATTGTTTTAGTCACTGGAAGATTCTTTTCTCTACACTGAACATATTTAACCCACATACTGGAGGACTTTTATTGAGGAATGACCAATTTTTTAAGCCCATTTCTACATATAAGCTTGGGATCCCAGGGATCTTTGTATCAAAGAGTTAAAGGTTTCTTTACACTAGAGATATACTTTGTTTGACAGCACAACTTTCCCAAAAACCCACTGGATTCTTATTCATGGGATTCCAGTAATATCATAAGATAATAACTATAATTTCTTCCTAGACTTAATTCTCACAATCACTACATTTCTTGGTTCCCTCCCCCTCCTCCATGCCTGTTTTTCTCAACTTAATTGGAATATTTCACAGGAGACTAACACCTTAGGCTCTGTTTCTAAAACCAGGAGTCAGAATGAAAAGAAAAAAAAAAGACTGAAACAATTTAAATCCATTCAGTAGTATTAACATGTCTTTGACACTGAGGATATTTTTAAGTTTTATCTTTCACTGTTTAGGATTGAAAAGCAGTTGCCTCCCCAAACCTAAATCTTGGAATTCTGTATCTCTCTATTACTCTTTATAACTGCTAGCAAACTAGACAGTTCTTTCTTGAATTTTTCTCTCATATGTAATACTTTGCTTTGTGTAGCAAATACCAACAAATTCTTGCTAATTATTTTATTTTCTAAACTTTTAATTAAGGAATTCAAGTTCATAATATACAAGAACAGCCTTCCAAGTGATCTTCAGCTACAGTTTTAGCAAATGTTTTGCCCACTGTAGAATAGTGATCACTGTTTATTCAGACTTAAATAATAGATGCTTCACCACTCACTACTCACTGTGTAAGCCAATGCCACTACATCTTTCAGGGTTTGTTTCTGTTTTTGTTTTCTGTTTTCTGTGTCTGTTTTAAAAGCAGCTCACTCTTGGTACCAAATTCTAAATCAATCATATTAGCCAAAGTTATATTGTACTAATTAACAACTCCAAATGATAGTGGCATCACAAAATAGTTTATTTTTCATCCTTGCTACATTATACCTGCTTATTATACCTACTTAGTGCAACCCTGTACACAACTCGTACAGTTTCTAAGATGGCAAAAATATTAAATGGCCAGTCGCCACTTGAGATCTCTTCTAAGCTCCAACATAGCCCTGGCACACATCCATTTCAATTAAAATCCTGTGGCCAAAATAAGTCACATTTTAACCTAAATTAAAAATATCAAGAATGTATCATTCTATCACAAGCACTGAGTGGAAAAAAAAAACCAGAAAATTTTGGAGGATAGTACCCCAGCTAAAAAATTTAATGCTCTCTATTATCTTTCTCTGCTGAGTTTACGTACTTATATGTACATATTCAAGTTATTTTGAATTTTTGTTCTGTATGAAAAACAATTTTAGGAAGAACATGGTAGCTACTGATCTACGGCCACTGGAAAGTATTCTCCCATCAATTTCAAAATGAGTCCAATCACAATAATCATGTGTAGGCACCTAATAAAATTATAGACCTCTAGTCCTCTCAAAATAGACTCTGACTTGGCAACCGATACCTTATCTTCATCAAATATACCAGGTGATATTCATGATCAGATAACTCTGAGAACATTTGTCTGCCATTTAACATGTGTAAAAATACTTAGCCTTACAGAAGAGATTCTGTATTTTTACTTTGTGATTTAACTTATTATTTTTGAAATTACTTTTATAATCTTATTTTCAATTATTAGACTTAATATGTTAAACAGGTTTAGATGTACAGAAAAAATGAGCAGAAAGTACAGAGTTCCCATGTACCTCTTATGCCCCATCATTTCCCCCTCATTACTAATATCTTGCATTAGTGAAATAATTTGTTACACCAATACTGGTAAACAATTTACCCAATGTATAGATTACAATACGGTTCAGTTTCTGTGTTGTACGTTCTATGGGTTTGACAAATATTTAATGACATGCCATCTATGGGGTCACACAGAGTCGGACACAACTGAAGCGACTTAGCAGCATACAACCTTAGGATATCATACAGACTTGTTCCAGTGCTTGCAAATTTCCATTTGCTCCACCTATTCATTTCTCTCCTTTCTCTTCCTAAATCCCTGGAAACTACTCATCTTTATACTGTCTCCACAGTTCTCCCCTTTCTTGAATGACATGTAGTTGAAATAACACAGTTTGTAGCCATTTAAGATGGGCTTTCTTCCACTTGACAGTGTGCATTTAATGTTCCTCCATGTCTTTTGTGGCTTGATGACTTACACCATTTTTATTGTTGAATAATATTCCATTACACAGTTTTACCATAGTTTCTTTATTTACCCACCAATTGGAAGACATCTTGGTTGCTTCCAAGTTTGGGCACTTTTGGACAAGATTGCTATAAACATTCATTGCTGGCCTTTTAAAAGCTAAGTTTTCAGCACATTTGTGCAAATTCTAAGGAATGTGATAGCTAGATCATAAAACTATATTTAGCACTGTTAGAAAACTGCTAAGCTGTCTTAAAAAGTAGTTGTACCATTTGTATCTCTTATGATTATACAGTGGAAATGACAGATTCAAGGTTTTAGATCTGATAGAGTACCTGAAGAACTATAGACAGGGGTTAGGAACATTGTACAGGAGGCCATGACTAAAACCATCCCCAAGAAAAAAGAAATGCAACAGGACAAAATATTTGTCTGAGGAGCCCTTAAAAATAGCTGAGAAAAGAAGAGAAGCAAAAGGCAAAAGAGAAAGGGAAAGACATAGATATAAATGTAGGGTTCCACAGAATAGCAAAGAGAGATAAGAAAGCCTTCTTAAGTGAACAATTTAAAGAAAAAAAGGAAAACAATATAAAGGGAAAGACTGAAGACTGCTCCAAGAAAATTAAAGATACCAAGGGAATATTTCATGAAAAGATGGATACAATAAAGGACAGAAATGGTAGGAACCAAGAGAGGCAGAAGAGATTAAGAAGAGGTGATAAGAATACATAGAAGAACTGTACAAAAAAGTCTTAATTACCTAGATAACCATGATGGTGTGGTCACTCACCTCAAGCCAGATATCCTTAAGTGTGAAGTCAAGCGGGCCTTAGGAAACATTATTACAAACAAAGCTAGTGTAGGTGATAGCATTCCAGTTGAGCTATTTCAAATCCTGAAAGATGATGCTGTTAGAGTGCTGTACTCAATATGCCAGCAAACTTGGAAAACTCATCTGTGGCCAAAGGACTGGAAAAGGTCAGTTTTCATTCCAATCCCAAAGAAAGGCAATGCCAAAGATATTCAAACTACCACACAATTGTGCTTACTTCACATGGAAGGCTGCAGTCCATGGGATCACTAAGGGTTGGATACGACTGAGCGACTTCACTTTCACTTTTCACTTTCATGCATTGGAGAAGGAAATGGCAACCCACTCCAGTGTTCTTGCCTGGAGAATCCCAGGGACAGGGGAGCCTGGTGGGCTGCCGTCTATGGGGTTGCACAGAGTCAGACACGACTGAAGCGACAGCAGCAGCAGCACATGCTAGTAAGGTAACGCTTAAAATCCTTCAAACTAGGCTTCAATAGTACGTGAACCAAGAACTTCCAGTTGTACAAGCTAGATTTAGAAAAGGCCGAGGAACCAGAGGTCAAATTGCCAATGTCTGTTGGATCACAGGAAAAACATGAGAATTCCAGAAAAACATCTACTTCTGCTTCAGTGACTATGCTAAAGCCTTTGCGTGGATCACAACAGATCGCAGAAAATTTTTAGAGATGGGAATACCAGACCACCTTACTTGCCTCCTGAGAAACCTGTATGCAGGTCAAGTAACAACAGTTATAACCAGACATGGAATAATTGGCTTTTTCAAAACTGAGAAAGGAGTACATCAAGGCTGTATCTTCTCACCCTGCTTATTTAACGTATAAGCAGAGTACTTCAAGAGAAATGGGTAGCTGGCTGAATCACAAGCTGGGATAAAGATTTCCAGGAGAAAAATGAAAAACTTTGATAATGAAATGACACAACACTAATGGCAGAAAGTAAAGAGGAACTAAAGAGTTTCTTGATGAAGGTGAGAGAAGAGAGTGAAAAAGCTGGTTTAAATCTCAACATTAAAAAAAATTAAGATCATGGCATCCAGTCCCATTACTTCATGGCAAATAGATGGGAAAATAATGGAAACAGTGGCAGATTTTATTTTCTTCAGCTCCAAAATCACTGCAGACAGGGACTGCAGTCATGATATTAAAAGATGCTTGCTCCTTGGAAGGAAAGCTATGACAAACTGAGACAGCATATTAAAAACAGAGACGTCACTTTGCTGACAAATGTCCATATAGTCAAAACTATCATCTTTCCAGTAGTCATGTATAGATGTGAGAGTTGGACCATAGAGAAGACTGAGAGCCAAAGAATTGATGCTTTCCAACTGTAGTACTGGAGAAGACTCTTGAGAGACTTTTGGACAGCAAGGAGATCAAACCAGTCAATTCTAAAGAAAGTCAATCTCAAATATTCATTGGAAGGAGTGACACTAAAGCTGAAGCTGCACCACTTTGACCACCTGATATGAAGAGCCAACTCATTGGAAAAGACCCTGATGCTGGGAAAGATTGAAGGCAGGAGGAGAATTGGGTGGCAGAAGATGAGATGGTTGGATGGCATCACTGAAACAATGGACATGAGTTTGAGCAAACTCCAGGAGACGGTGAAGGACAGGGAATACTGTTGTGCTGCAATCCATGGGGTAGCAAAGAGTCGGACAGGACTGAGCAACTAAACAACAACAATATTACTTTGCACTTCTAGAACAATGGAAAATATTAGTTTCAATATGGCACACTAATTTCTAAAAGAATAATGATAATATTACAGTACTGAGCCTCTGTTTTGTACTTAACAGTTTCATCTCAATAATGATAACATGGTTGTTGTCATCATTATCATTGTTGCTGCTCCTGTTGCTATTGTGATCTGGGTGGTTTGCTTCTCTAGACTTCAATCACAATCATCTATCCTAAGCGAATCACATTTTTGTTCAAATATCAAATATTCTTCCATGAAACTGATGTGAATTAGGGTACACTTACTCTATACAAACTTAAGAGAAGCTATTTCAGTCTATGATTGGGAACAGTTGACGGTGATACCTTACCGGATATAAACAATGATGCATCTTGTTCCAGTAGTCAGGAATTATGGTACCATGGTAAAAGACAGCCTACAACAAGGATGGCAAGTCATGAAAAACTCAGAGAAATGAAGCTTGAATATTAACTAAATCATGCAATTAACCTGCAACATTTGAGCTTCCAGTAATATAATAAATTTCCATAATTTGTGCTGGCTTTTCTACTTGCATATGAAAGCAAGTTAGTTGATAAATATATGAAAGAAATATCCTTCTATTCTAAAACTACATGGATGTCATTCAGTAGAGTAATTAAATAAGTTTTGAAAAATAATGAGTCATTATTAAGTATAAGCAAAAATAATTAAGGTAGGGTCATATACTATTGCAGAAAACCGTGGACAGAAGAAAAAATACCTTTACTATTAAAATCTATAAGATACTAATTCTTTTAGTAAATAATCGAATTTAGTTTTCAAATTTTATTTATGCTTTTCTTATTTGGTTAATAAAGTAAAATTGGTCTGTAAATATTTCTATATTTTTATTACTCAATTTGTCTTTTTTGTTTTGTTAATAGCTATTTTGTTTACATAAAATGAACAGACAATTGTATATCACTTTACCATATTTTGGAGGATGCTTAATTCTCAATTTAAACAAAATTCTAGTACACGTTCCTTTAGAATTTGAAAGAACTTTGACTAAAACCACAGTGCCCTGAAAGTTTTACCTGGAGGAAGAAAATGATAAAATTTGTTAATAAAATTTTCCCAAGTAATATTCATCTAACGCCTTATCCTTTGTGGTCATTTGGTTAAAATAGGTTTGCCGCTGCTACTGCTGCCATTTCCTTCTCCAATGCATGAAAGTGAAAAGTGAAAGTGAAGTCGCTCAGTCATGTCCGACTCTTAGCGACTCCATGGGCTGCAGCCCACCGGGCTCCTCCGTCTATGGGATTTTCCAGGGAAGAGTACTGGAGTGGGGTGCTATTGCCTTCTCTGTAAAATAGGTTTATTGAGCCTCTATTTCACAGCATTCTGGATCTCAACAAAAATTGACAATAACCTAAGAACCTATCAGGTTGATTTATTTTAATGTCTGACTTCTATAGGTTTATTATTTTAATTTTTAATTGAATAAATTCAAGATATTTTCTTTAATAATGAGTCACAAGTATTTAGATACAATTTTGGTGTCAAAATTCTTTCTTTTTTCCCATTTTAAAACATGCTAAAGTTTTTCATTGTGAATTCCCTGTGGGAAAAAAGTTCTTAGAGAGTTTTAAATGCAAATTTTATAAATATCTTAAGGAAATTATATGTTTCTTCTACTATTTTAATTCTATTTAACATCATATGGGCAGTTAAGTTTAGATATAGATTGTGCAAATCCTCAGTCGAACAGAAACATATTTACTGTTGTTCAATTAGAAAAAGCAATTCAGTTCAATTCAGTTGCTCAGTAGTGTCCAACTCTTTGCCACCCCATGAACCGCAGCACACCAGGCCTCCCTGTCCATCACCAACTCCTGGAGTCCACCCAAACTCATGCCCATTGTGTCTGTGATACCATCCAACCATCTCATCCTCCGTCATCCCCTT
Source organism: Ovis canadensis (assembly GCF_042477335.2). Lineage (NCBI taxonomy): Eukaryota > Metazoa > Chordata > Mammalia > Artiodactyla > Bovidae > Ovis > Ovis canadensis. The sequence goes on from NC_091252.1 coordinate 77,114,932, forward strand.
CTCGTGCCCTCAATCTTTCCCAGCGTCAGGGTCTTTTCAAATGAGTCAGCTCTCTACATCAGGTGGCCAAAGTATTGGAGATTCAGCTTCAACATCAGTCCTTCCAATGAACAGTCCTTCCTGGACTGATCTCCTTTAGGATGGACTGGTTGGATCTCCTTGCAGTCCAAGGGACTCTCAAGAGTCTTCTCCAACACCACAGTTCAAAAGCATCAGTTCTTCTGTGCTTAGCTTTCTTTATAGTCCGACTCTCACATCCATACGTGACTACTGGAAAAACCATAGCCTTGAGTAGATGGACCTTTACTGGCAAAGTAATGTCTCTGCTTTTTAATATGCTGTCTAGGTTGGTCATAACCTTCCTTCCAAGGAGTAAGCATCTTTTAATTTCATGGCTACAATCACCATCCACAGTGATTTTGGAGACCAGAAAAATAAAGTCAGCCAGTTTCCACTGTTTCCCCATCTATTTGCCATTAATACCTGCCTAATGATGTTACATAGTTTATTTTATATTTAGATATTTCAAAATAGAGGATGCCCATAAGGAATTCTACATACTAAGGAAAACAATCATTTTGAAAATTCCGTTAAGAATTGATTGAAATGCTATTGACCTAAGAAAACATTCATCCATAAATAACTCAAAGAAAGGAAGATTTGCTATTTTCATGTCTGAAAATTAAGCTTTGGTCTACAGCTAAATTAATGTCCTCTGAGAACACCTTCTCTTAACTTTCTAAAAATTATTTCTGAGGAATAAATTGTAGCACCAAGGGTCATTATTTTTATAATGACAGAAAAAAAGAGTACTTTTTATTATCTTCATTGGATACAATTTTATCAAATATCATGTATACCTGGATTCTAGAGATAATGTAAATTCTGTGCATATTTGTAATTCAGGAATATAGCAAAATATTTAAAATGTTCATCATTTTACTCAGTTGAATTTGAATACAATAAAGTCAGAATAATGGAAGTAGCATGAGGACAGGAAAAGGAAAGGAAGAAACACTGACATTTTGTACAGCAAAAGCTGGTCTTAGTAAGATGGAATAGTCAAGACAGCACAATTACAGTATGTTACCAAATATGCAATCATTCATTCATCTCCTTTCATTTATCTATTAATTCAACACTTAAATAATGAGCATGTACTATGTGGTGGTCATTGTAATGACCATCACATATGTAATGATAAGTCAAAAAAAGAAAAAAGACAAAAAGACACAGTGCTTTCATGGAGATTATAGTATTGGAAATGTCCAAAAGTTAACAAAATTCTCCGTATAAATGTGAGCCATGAAAGTGTTATATGTGTTGTAAAGGAGCAATATTATGCTTTGAGAACTTATTTAATCTTGTTGGAAAAACAGAGAATAATTCCTGAGTAATTAAATTATTAATTCCTAACATTATATGCAATGTTTATTATAGATCATAAATTCTTCTAGTCATTAGGATGAATTATCCATATCTTATGTTGCCTTTACAACAACCATAAGAGCTATATACTTTTTTATGTTTAATTTTTGATATACAATTTTAAATGCTGTCTTTGCCCTGAAGATAAATGGTTCATAAAGAAATTATATGTGGCCTTAAAGGGAGTGAAGGAGGCTAATACACACTGGCACACAAAAAAGATCTTGCCCTACCACAAAATTTTCTGACTTAAAGCAATTGAGCTATATACTTTTACCATCTTCCTTTTATTAGTACCTGTGAAGACTTAAGTCTCAGGCAGATTAAATAACTTGCTGAAGGTTGCACAACTGGTGAATGATACAGCCAGGAGTAAGATCCATGAATACTAGTGCTAGAGCCTGCAATTTTAACCCCTGTAATGCACTCCAGTGAGAACCTAAGTATTATATCAGGAGGTGGCGTTTATTAGCAAGCCTCATCATGTAGACCAAGCAGCAGTCATCAAGAGAACAGTAAAAATAATTCAGAAAAGAAGAATAATTATAATAATTATAACTCAAATATGCAGCAACCTCATGAATTAGGCAGAGAAGGCAATGGCACCCCACTCCAGTACTCTTCCCTGGAAAATCCCATGGACGGAGGAGCCTGGTAGGCTGCAGTCCATGGGGTCGCTGAGGGTTGGACACGACTGAGCGAGTTCACTTTCACTTTTCACTTTCATGCATTGGAGAAGGAAATGGCAACCCACTCCAGTGTTCTTGCCTGGAGAATCCCAGGGACAGGGGAGCCTGGTGGGCTGCCGTCTCTGGGGTAACACAGAGTCTGACATGACTGAAGTGACTTAGCAGCAGCAGCAGCAGTATGAATTAGGAAAGGCAGCATATAAAGAATATATACATACATATATTTATAGAAAAAACTAGGCTTGAATCTACCTGATGAAAACAATCAGTAGTTTTCTTATATCAGTTTGCATAGGAGTCAACATAAACTCAAATCACAGAATGAAGATCAATCGTATAACAGAAAGAACACTACCCTATGACAGAACACTTTGTGTCTACTCCTAACCTTACCACATAAAACTGAAGGGTCTTAAAGAGGTCATTTTCTTCAAACTTTATCTTTTTAAAAATTGTAACAGAAATTGAACCACGTTTTTTCAATTCATAGATACGCAGTCTTTCCCCCCACATAATTCTGAAATTGAATTTTTGAAGTTAACACATGCACTTATATTTGCTTCTGTTTTGTAAATATCTATTGTTAAATCTAAATCTTAAAGTAATTTTCCATTTATTTCTTCAACAAAAATTTATAAATCCTTATTAAAGATAGTAGAAGCAGTGAAAACATAGAGAAGGGAAAAATTTTGGAGCTTATTTTCAAAAGCAGGTGACAAAATTAGCGATTAAAATTGTGAAGTGAAAGTCACTTAGTAGTGTCTGACTCTGCAACCCCGTGAAGTATAGAATCAATGGGATTCTCTAGGCCAGAATACTGGAGTGGGTAACGTTTCCCTTCTCCAGGGTATCTTCCCAAGCCAGGTATCGAACCCAGGCATTGTAGGCAGATATTTTAACCCTGGGCCACAAGGGAAACCTAAGAATACTATAGTGGGCAGCCTACCCCTTATCCAGCAGATCTTCCCACCAGGGATGGAACTGCGGTCTCCTGCATTTCAGGCAGATTCTTTACCAACTGAGCTATCAGGTAAGCCAAACAAAACTGTATACAAATAAAAGTTAACTTAATAATTGAATATGAAACTTACAGAAGCCATTATCAAATAACTCTGGTATAGGTAAAAATTATTGTTGTTGTTGAATCACTGTTATGTCTGACTCTTCTGTGACTTCATGGACTCCTCTGTTCATGGGATTTTCCAGGCAAGAATACCAGAGTGGTTTGCCATTTCCTTCTCCAAGGGATCTTCCTGATTCACCCATGGATCAATCTTGAACCCATGTTTCCTGGATGTGTTTCCAACATTGCAGGCAGGTTGTTTGCCACTAACCCACCAGGGCATCCACCCCATCAGCTGCCTTCACCCAATTCCTGAACAGCTCTTTTAAATATATCAATGGGATGTCTGCATTTATAAAGGAATATATAAATATTCTTAATAGAAATATAAATTATGGGATAAATACTCTGCTAACAGGTTTCACTTTTTTTTTTTTAACTTAACAGGTTTCACTTTCTGAAAGCCACACACTGAAGAAAAATTACATTAAAAAAACAAATTCCTATATTTTTCACAATCTTCTGCTGGATATTTACCATATTTATATGATAAATATTCAGTAAGCTACTCTATTGTATTGGAGTTTCTACAGAAGCAAAGCTAATTGATATTATAAATCCTATTTAAAAGTCTGATTTTCCTTAAGAAAAACAATTTCAATATCTTTTGTACAAACTCATTTTTTTCAGTAAATATATTTGAGACAAATTTGTACTTCTAGTATTTTCTATTTCTTTCCTTCACTGAAAATATCACTTCATTCTATCAAGGGGATCAAAATTAGGTATTAAGTGAATGAAACATCCAGTATCTCAGTAATCTCAAGTAAATGAAATATTTTCTAGGGCTTATACAGTATTTCTCGTAACCATTCATTACAAAATAATGTTTTACAAATTCTCTTCTCTTTACTTCTCAAAATTTCCCTTTATTCATTTTTTAGAAGTCCTTGTCCTGTTTTTCACTGGAAAATTCAACTATTTTTCAGGTGTTAGCTTATATATTAACTCGTAAAAATCCATGCAGATTTTTCTCTTTTATAGTATACCAATGCTTTCCTTTATGAATGAAACACATTTTAAAGTACTGTTTGAGTTTTCAACTATTCAGTTTGCACTTCTCTACCAATTATATGCTTGTGACCTCAATGACCATGTGTGCTTTGTCCACCCTTATCTACCAAGGGCCTATTGCAATGCTTTGTACAGGATACAAAAGATGTTTTATATAAATGGATGAGCACCGAGGGGGTCGAGACAATGGGAGAAGACCTACCCTTCATTTGTTACTTTCTTTTGCATAGGAAATGCTCAGAATTATTTGTCACTTACTTAAGTTCCAATATTTACACCTATTTGTGCCAGTGCTTAGTTCTTCCAGTTACAAAAGAAAAAGATGCCTGTGTTTGACAGAACAATTTGTTATGACTCTATTTCCTCCAGCAGTCTCATGGTGCAAATACAAAATACAGCAGAGATTGAAGATCAATTTTTATCTTCTTAATCTACAGTTTTCCTGTCCTTGTGGATTAATTTTAGTGCCCAAAATTTAGATAAATATGTCTACTGAGATTTTCCTCCCTCCAATTTTGCTTTATCTAATTTTATGAGCTCAAGAGACTTCACTGTGCTTAATTAATTTCAATGGTCAAATTTCTAATCTTTCCAGTTTCCCTAAGTAGGTCTTTAAGGGAATCATTTTAATAAGCAGCAGATAATTTTTTCCTTGCTCCAGTATATCCTTCTATGCCTACGAAAAGATGCAGTAAATGTTTGAAAAAAATAACATGAGTACTAATCAAGAATATTATTCATGTCTGATGAGTTCACATGCAATTTAATCATTATTCTATTTTACTGTGTCTAAGCTTGTATTACCACCTCCACCACCCAGAAAACAAAAACAAACAAACAAACAGACAAAAGGTCTATAACAAGGGAACTGGAGTCAGAGAACTAAAAAGAGTGAGGTACATAGAAAAAAAGCCAATCCAAAAGTAATTTTTGAACTAGTTACCACTCTGAAATACAAGGGGTTGATCTTTCTATAGACTATAGACACAGCATAGAATATACACTGTGATATAATAGAATACAATAGAAAAGAACAGAATAGAATACAGCAGATAGAATACACTTGAGAAATTTCTGCCTGAAACATGGAAGATAGGAGTTTTATGTCCATCATACCCTGACCCTTATCAGTTAAGTGTGGGTTAGGCTGTGCATGGTGTCAGCACAGCCAAGCAAGCTTGGCAGACTCCCCACGCACAGTATAGAAGCCCTGAGAAAGAAAGCAAGATCAAGTTGAGGTGCTGAGGGTACTGCTTACCTTTGCATGTAGCTGGATGCCATAGGAATAGACAAGGATCAAAGAGGATCTCAGATATTGAGATATGTGATGTGAAATTCCAGTCCACATTGTGACTACAAGAGTAATATTTTTTCCTTTAAACGTTCTTTATTTCTTTATTGGCTGTGCTAGGTCTTCGTTGTTGTACAGGCTTTTGTCTAGTTGTGGCCAGCAGGGGCTACTCTCTAGTTTTGGTGTGCAGTTTTTTCACTGCGGTGACTTCTCTTATTGCTGAGCACAGGCTCAAGGGCATGTGCGCTTGAGTAGGTGCAGTGCAAGGTTCTCTATAGTTGTTTTCTTGGAGTCTAGAGCACAGGCTAAATAGTTGTGGCACAAGGGCTTAGTTGCTCCACAGCATGTGGGATCTTCCCAGACCAGGTATTGAACCCAGGTTTCCTAAAGTATCAGGTAGATTCTTTACCACTTAGCCACTAGGGAAAACTGTAATACATTTTAATTGTAGTTCATTATTAAGCTATAAAAATAATTAAAAGAGATAAGAAGGAAAATAAAAAGCACTGATGATACCACCAGTCAGATAAATAACATCTGTAACTGGAACATTCCACAGAATATCTGAGAATATCTGATCAATATTCTTCAAAACCACTAAAGTTGTGGGGAAACAAACAAACAAACAAAAAAGCCAAAACAAAACCTTAGAAATTGTCATGGATCAAAGAAGACAAAGAAGAAACAATGACTAAATGCAATGTGATTTCCTGGATTGGATCTTGGAAAAGAAAAGGACATTAGTAAAAAAAAAAAAACAAAAACAAAAAAAACAAAACTGGTAAAATTCAAATAAAATCTGTAGTCTAGTAACAATAATATATCAATATTACTTTCTTGTGTGTATGTTCAGTCACTAAGTTGTGTCCAACACTGAGACCCCATGGACTACAGCATGCCAGGCTTCCCTGTCCACTATCTCCCTGAATTTGCTCAAATTCATGTCCATTGGGTCAGTGATGTTATCTAATCATCTCATCCTCTGTTGCATTCTTCTCCTTTTGCCTTCAGTCTTCCTCAGCTTCAGGGTTACTTTCTTAGTTTCAACAAATATATCACAATTATGTCAGAAGTTAATATTAGGGAAACTGGTGAAGAGGATATGGAAACTCTTTGACCGTTTTTGCAAGGTCCCTCTAAATATAAAATTGTTGCTGTCTCAGTCCAGTTGGGTTCCTATGACAAAAAAAGCACAGACTTGGTGAGCTTATAACAACAGAAATTTATTCCTCACAACTCTGGAGGCTGAAAAATCCAAGATCAGAGTGCAAACATGGTCATGTTCTATGTCTGGTGAGTACTAGCTTCCTGGCTCATAATTAACTTTCTTCTAGCTATAACCTCACATGACCAAAGCAACAAGGGAGTTTTTACTGTTCTCTTTCATAAGGGCACTAACTCTATTCATGAAGATTCTACTTTACTGACCTAACATCTCCCGAGGTGCCACCTCCTAATACTATCTCTTTGAGCACTAGATTTCAACGTATAAATTTTGGAGGAATACAAGCATTCAGTTTGAATACAAGTCTGAAGGACTTTCCTGGTGGCTCAGATGGTAAAGTGCCTGCCTACAATGCAGGTGACCCAAGTTCAATCCCTGGATCAAAAAAGAAGGAAATGGCAACCCACTCCAGTATCTTGCCTGGAAAATCCCATGGAAGGAGGAGTCTGGCAGGGTACAGTCCATGGGGTAGCAAAGAGTCCGATACGACTGAGCGACTTCAATTTCCTTTCTTTTTACAAGCATTCAGGTCATAGCGATTCTGAATAAAAATTTATCTAAAGAATCAGATATGCACATGGCATGTTTCTTTTGCATCACTTTTACAAATATATACTAATACAGAAAGTATTTTGCATAGGGTTTCCCTGGTGGCTCCGTGGTAAAGAATCCACCTACCAATGCAAGAAACATGGGTTTAATCCCTGGGCTTCCCTTGTAGCTCAGTTGGTAAAGAGTCCTCCTATAATGCAGGAGACCTGGGTTAGATTCCTGGTTGGAAAGATCCCCTGGAGAAGGAAATGACAACCAACTCCAGTATTCTTGCCTGGAGAAACACATGGATGGTAGTCTGCCAGTCTCCTCTATCCATGGGATCGCAAGAGTCAGACACGACTTAGCGACTAAACCACCACCACTACCACCACCAGGAAGATCCTACATGACTCGAAGCAACTAAGCCCATGTGGGGAAATGAACAAGATGGTGCCAGTCAGGCTATCTTGCCCTCTAACACCATCTTCTATAAACAATGACTTTGCATGGTTATGTAATAGCTGAAATCGCTTATAGCACTGTGCATGCAACCTCACAAGGTACTCACTTGGTTGCGGGCTACTCTGTGTGGTGTGCCTGTATGAGCTTCATCACTAAAGTTCTGGCTGCTGCTGCATTGGGGCTACATTGGAACAATATCATGGTTACGTTATGTGAGGTTATGTTATGAATGGTTATGTTATGTTATGACTGCTGCTACAGCTGCTGCATTAACCAGGAGAGAGGCTGTGTTATGGCTGCCATGCAAGCCAGGAGAGAATAAATGTGTCTGCAGTTCCTATGCTCCTCAAATTTCCTTCCACCTGTTAGCTCACACCTTGCCTACCATGGGTTCAGCAAACAGTGTGCACAGTGAGATACATTGAGACAACTGGCTCTGTGAGCAGGATCAGCAAGACAGCACATGTGCCACCACTATAGAACCTATGATCCAGAGTTTGGAAACTGCAGCTACTGAGCCCATATTCTGCAGCTACTGAAGCCCACATGCCCTAGAATCTGTGCTCCACAACAAGGGAAGCCACTCCAATGAGAAGCCCAATCACTGCAATGAAGAGTAGCCTCCACTCGATGCAACAACAGGAGAGCAGGTACAACAATGAAAACCCAGCAGAGTTAAAAATAAAAGGAAATAAATTTATTAAACAATTAATTTTAAAATTTGCATATGTATTTACTAATCATTCAGTTCAGTTCAGTTCAATTCAGTCACTCAGTCGTGTCCGACCCTTTGCGACTCTTTGATATGCAGCACACCAGGCCTCCCTGTCCATCACCAACTCCTGGAGTTCACCCAAATTCATGTCCATCGAGTCAACGATACCATCTAGCCATCTCATCCTCTGTCGTCCCCTTCTCCTCCTGCCCCCAATCCCTCCCAGCATTAGAGTCTTTTCCAATGAGTCAACTCTTAGCATGAGGTGGCCAAAATATTGGAGTTTCAGCTTTAGCATCACTCCTTCCAATGAACACCCAGGGCTGATCTTTAGAATGGACTGGTTGGATCTCCTTGCAGTCCAAGGGACTCTCAAGAGTCTTCTCCAACACCACAATTCAAAAGCATCAATTCTTCGGTGCTCAGCTTTCTTCACAGTCTAACTCTCACATCCATACATGACCACTGGAAAAACCATATTCTTGACTAGATGGACCTTTGCTGGTAAAGCAATGTCTCTGCTTTTGAATATGCTATCTAGGTTGGTCATAACTTTGCTTCCAAGGAGTAAACGTCTTTTAATTTCATGGCTACAGTCACCAACTGCAGTGATATTGGAGCTCAAAAAATAAAGTTTGACACTGTTTCCACTGTTTGCCCATCTATTTCCCATGACTAGATGCCATGATCTTCGTTTTCTGAATGTTGAGCTTTAAGCCAACTTTTTCACTCTCCATTTTCACTTTCATCAAGAGGCTTTTTAGTTCCTCTTCACTTTCTGCCATAAGGGTGGTGTCATCTGAATATCTGAGCTTATTGATATTCTCCTGGAAATCTTGATTCCAGCTTGTTCTTCTTCCAGCCCAGCATTTCTCATGATGTACTGTGCATATAAGTTAAATAAGCAAGGTGATAATACACAGCCTTGACATACTGCTTTTCCTATTTGGAATCAGTCTGTTGTTCCATGTCCAGTTCTAACTGTTGCTTCCTGAACTGCATATAGATTTGTCAAGAGGCAGGTCTGGTGGTCTGGTGTTCCCATCTCTTTAAGAATTTTCCAGTTTATTGTGATCCATACAGTCAAAGACATTGGCATAGTCAATAAAGCAGAAACAGATGTTTTTCTGGAACTCTCTTCCTATTTCCATGATCCAGCGGATGTTGGCATTTTGATCTCTGGTTCCTCTGCCTTTTCTAAAACCAGCTTGAACATCTGGAATTTCACGGTTCACGTATTGCTAAAGCCTGGCTTGGAGGATTTTTAGCATTTCTTTACTAGCATGTGAGATGAGTGGAATTGTGTGGTAGTTTGAGCATTCTTCGGTATTGCCTTTCTGTGGGATTGGAATGAAAACTGACCTTTTCCAGTCCTGTGGCCACTGCTGAGTTTTCCAAATTTGCTGGCATATTGAGTACAGCACTTTCACAGCATCATCTTTCAGGATTTGAAATAGCTCAACTGGAATTCCATCACCTCCACTAGCTTTGTTCGTAGTGATGCTTTCTAAAGCCCACTTGACTTCACATTCCAGGATGTCTGGCTCTAGGTGAGTGATCACACTATCGTGATTATCTGGGTCATGAAGATCTTTTTGTACAGTTCTTCTGTGTATTCTTGCCACCTCTTCTTAATATCTTCTGCTTCTGTTAGGTCCATACCATTTCTGTCCTTTATTGAGCCCATCTTTGCATGAAATGTTCCCTTGGTATCTCTAATTTTCTTGAAGAGATCTCTAGTCATTCCTATTCTGTTGTTTTCCTCTATTTCTTTGCATTGATCGCTGAGGAAGGCTTTCTTATCTCTCCTTGCTATTCTTTGGAACTCTGCATTCAGATGCTTATATCTTTCCTTTTCTCCTTTGCTTTGCACTTCTCTTCTTTTCACAGCTATTTGTAAGGCCTCCCCAGACAGCCATTTTGCTTTTTTGCATTTCTTTTCCATGGGAATGGTCTTGATACCTGTCTCCTGTACAGTGCCACAAACCTCTGTCCATAGTTCATCAGGCACTCTATCAGATCTTGTCCCTTAAATCTATTTCTCACTTCCACTATATAAACATAAGGAATTTGATTTCAGTTCAATTCAGTTCAGTTCAGTCGCTCAGTCATGTCCGACTCTTTGCGACCCTGTGAATAGCGTCACGCCAGGCCTCCCTGTCCATCACCAACTCCCAGAGTTCACTCAGACCCACGTGCATCGAGTCAGTGATGCCATCCAGCCATCTCATCTTCTGTCATCCTCTTTTCCTCCTGCCCCCAATCCCTCCCAGAACCAGAGTCTTTTCCAATGAGTCAACTCTTTGCATCAGGTGGCCAAAGTACTGGACTTTAGCATCATTCCTTCCAAAGAACACCCAGGGATGATCTCCTTCAGAATGGACTGGTTGGATCTCCTTGCAGTCCAAGGCACTCTCAAGAGTCTTCTCCAACACCATGGTTCAAAAGCATCAGTTCTTCAGCACTCAGCTTTCTTCACAGTCCAACTCTCACATCCATACATGACCATGGAAAAACCATAGCCTTGACTAGATGGACTTTTGTTGGCAAAGTAATGTCTCCACTCTTCATTTAGGTCAGACCTGAATGGTCTAGTGGTTTTCCCTACTTTCTTCAGTTTAAGTCTGAATTTGGCAATAAGGCGTTCATGATCTCAGCCACAGTCAGCTCCTGGTCTTTGTTTTTGCTGACTGTATAGAGTTTCTCCATCTTTGGCTGCAAAGAATATAATCAGTCTGATTTCAGTGTTGCCCATCTCGTGATGTCCATGTGTAGAGTCTTCTCTTGTGTTGTTGGAAGGGGGTGTTTACTATGACCAGTGCGTTCTCTTGGCAAAACTCTATTAGGCTTTGTCGTGCTTCATTCCGTATTCCAAGGCCAAATTTTCCTGTTACCCCAGGTGTTTCTTGACTTCCTACTTTTGTGTTCTAGTCCCCTATAATGAAAAGGACATCTTTTGGGGTGTTAGTTCTAAAAGGTCTTATAAGTCTGCATAGAACCATTCAACTTCAGCTTCTTCAGTGTTACTGGTTGGGGCATAGACTTGGAATACTGTGATATTGAATGGTTTGCCTTGGAAATGAATAGAGATTATATTAATCATTAACCTGGTATAAATATAGATACATGAATGTAAGCATACACAATTGTAAACATACACTCATATATGTGTGTGTCTATTTGTCTTGCTGACCTGTTTAGAATTTTATGGTGATAAAGAATTGGTAAAAATTAACAACGGATTTTTAGACAAATTAAAAGAGAAAAGCTAAATTTAAAACGGTTTCTTTGGCATGATTAAAATTTATTCTTCTATTTTAGACCTAGATTAGCCCTCTCTTTCAATGAAATAAATATTTGGCATTTAGACCACAGGGTTCTGATTTCATTTCATTAAACTTCATATATTTATCCTAAAAATCTCAAGGTCTTTTGAAGGGAATGCCTAGAGCTTGAGTAGGTCATCAACTCAGTCAACCAGATCATCACAGCTGACACCCAGCTAGTGCTGGCTGTGTCAAACACTCCTTCTAGGAGGTTTATATGTACTAATTCATTTAACCCTCATGAGAACTATGTAAAGCAGTTGCCAATGAGAAATTTGAAGAATAAAAATGTGCTCAATGTTATACAGCTAATAAGTGGTTGGTCTAGGATATGAAACAAACTAACCTGGCTCCCAAACTCAGTTAACAATGACTCACCCACAAAAGTAGATTCCTATGTCAATTGTAAACAAAGTCACTACTTTATCAGGAACAATTAAAATAGTCCCTAGAAAATTCTGTATTTTTGCTCAAGAATATAACTAGGCAATTTGATAGTTGTTGTTGTTGTTCATGCTCAGTTGTGTCCAACTCCATGTGACCCCAAGTACTATCCCATGCCAGGCTTCCCTGTTCTTCACTATCTCCTGGAGTCTGCTCAAACCTATATCCATTGAGTCGATGATGCCACTCAACCATCTCATCCTCTGTTGCCCCATTCTCTTCCTGCCCTCAATCTTTCCCAACATCAAATGTGATAGTAGTTAAAACCTAATAAAAAGTCCACCTCAAGTGTATGAACAATCAGAGGAGTCACTGATATTTTTAAAACATGTTTGTAACACTGAAAGGCACAATTTTTTCCTTTACTTTTTGCTTATCATTATGTATTTTGCATATTGGAACATAGTCCCAAGGAGATGACTCTTTCTAAAGAGAAATTTAGCTGAGATTAATTAAATAACTAGTTTGGTAATAAACCCCTCATTAATATATTAAAAATATCAAATGGATCATAGACTCATAATGGGTTAATCAGAAAGGATTCAGATTCAAATTTTTATCTTTTCTGGATATATGCCCAGGAGTGGGATTGCCATATCAAATGTTAGCTCTTAGTTTTTTAAGAAACCTCCTTACTGTTTTCCATAGCAGTTATACCAATTATATTCCCCCAACAGTATAGCAGGGTTCCCTTTTTTTTACACCCTGTTGAACATTTATTATTTGTAGACGTTTTAATGATAGCCATTCTGACTGGTGTGAAGTCATATTTCATTGTAGTTTTGATTTGCATTTCTCTAATAATTAGCTATTTTAAGTATCCTTTCAAATGCCTCTTGGACATCTGTATGTCTTCTCTGAAGAAATGTCAATTTAGATGTTCTGTCAATTTTTAATTGGGCTTTTTTTTTTTATATTGAGCTATATAAGCTGCTTGGATATTTTGGAAATTAATGACTTGTCAGTCACATCACCTGTAAATATTTTCTCCCAGCATTTGGTTGGCTTTTTCTTTTGTTTATTGTTTCCTTTCTGTGAAAAAGTTTTTAAGTTTGATTAGATCTCATTTGTTTATTTTTTTATTTTATTTCTTTTGCTTTGGGAGACTAACCTAAGTAAAAACATTGCTATGATTTATGTCAGAGAATGTTTTGCCTATGTTCTCTTTCAGGAGTTTTATGGTGTCATTTTGACTTTTGTGTGTGTGTGTGTACAGTGTGAGGAAATGTTATAACTTCATTGACTTGCATGAAGTTGTCCAGTTGTACAAATACCATTTGCTGAAGATACTGTCTTTTCTCCACTGTATATTCTTGCCTCATCTATCAAAAATTAAATAATCTTAGGTGTGCAGGTTTATTTTAGGGCTCTCTATTCTGTTCCATTGATCTGTGTGTCTGCTTTTTGTGCCAATACTAAGCTGTTTTGATTACTGTAGCTTTGTGGTATTGTCTCCAGCTTTGTTCTTTTTCTTCAGAATTTCTTTGGCAATTTGGAGTCACTTGTGGGTCCATATAAATTGTAGGATTGTTCTAGTTCTATGAAAAAATGGCATAAATAATTTGATAGGGATTGGGTTAAATCTCCAGTTTGCTTTGGGTAGTATGGCCATTTTAATCAAATTAATTCTTCCAAAACAAGAGGATGGGACATGTTTCCATTTCTTTGAATCATCTTCAATTTTCTTTATCAATGTTTTTTTCCTCACAGCATATAGGTCTTCCACTCCTTGGCTAGGATTTATTCCTGGTTATTGTTATGTGCTTTTAAAATGGATTTTTCTTTAAAAACATTTTCTGTTATTTCACTGTTACTATAAAGAAATGCAATATACTTCTTTATATTAAACTCATACCTTGCCACCTTGCTGAGTTCATTTATTAGCTCTGAGAGTTTTTATGTGGAGTCCGATTCTTTTTGACCCCATAGACTATTTCAGGCCAGAATGAGTCCAGAAAGAGTCCACCTGCAATGTGGGAGACCTGTGTCTCCCACATTGCAGGTGGACTCTTTACCAGCTGAGCCACAAGGGAAGCCCAAGAATACTGGAGTGGGCAGCCTATCCCTTCTCCAGCGGATCTTCCCAACCCAGGAATTGAGGTCTCCTGCATTGCTGGTAGATTCTTTACCAACTGAGCTATCAGGGAAGCCCCAATTTGGAAAGATACATGCACCCTAATGTTCACAGCATTAATATTTGTGATAGTCAGGACATGGAAGCAACCAAAGTGTCCATTAACAGATGAATGGTTAAAGATGTGGTATGTATATACAATACACTATTACTTGGCCATAATAAAAGAATGAAATATTTCCATTTGCAGCAGTACAAATGGACTTAGAGATTAGTATGGCCTCCTCGGGTGACTCAGAGTGAAAAGAATCTGATTGCAATGTGGGAGACCTGGGTTCAATCCCTGGGTAGGGAAGATACCCAGAGACGGGAATGGCTACCTGATCCAGTATTTTTTCCTAGAGAATTTCATGGGTAGAGAAGTCTGGTATGCTATAGTCCATGGGGTCACAAGGTCAGATACTGAGTGACTAAAACTTTCACTTTCCTCAGAGATTATCATACTGAGTGAAGTAAACCACAGAGCAAAAGACAAATATATGCTAGCACTTATATCTGGAATGTATAAAAAAAAAGAAACAAAGTTATTTAAAGTTGCGGGATATAAAATTAACACAGAGAAATCCCTTGCATTCCTATACACTAACAATGAGAAAACAGAAAGAGAAATTAAGGAAACAATTCAATCACCACTGCAATGAAAAGAATAAAATACTTAGGAATATATCTAACAGCCAAAAAAGATGTCCTTTTCATAATAAGGGACTGGAATGCAAAAGTAGGAAGTTAAGAAACACCTGGAGTAACAGGCAAATTTGGCCTTGGAATGCGGAATGAAGCACGACAAAGACTAATAGAGTTTTGCCAAGAGAATGCACTGGTCATAGCAAACACCCTTTTCCAACAACACAAGAGAAGACTCTACACATGGACATCACTAGATGGTCAACACCGAAATCAGACTGATTATATTCTTTGCAGCCAAAGATGGAGAAGCTCTATACAGTCAACACAAACAAGACCAGGAGCTGACTGTGGCTCAGATCATGAACTCCTTATTGTCAAATTCAGACTTAAATTGAAGAAAGTAGGGAAAACCATTAGACCATTCAGATATGACCTAAATCAAATCCCTTATGATTACACAGTGGGAGGGAGAAATAGATTTAAGGGACAAGATCTGATAGATAGAGTGCCTGATGAACTATGGAATAAAGTTCGTGACATTGTACAGGAGACAGGGATCAAGACCATCCCCATGGAAAAGAAATGCAAAAAAGCAAAATGGCTGTCTGGGGAGGCCTTACAAATAGATGTGAAAAGAAAAGAGGTGAAAAGCAAAGGAGAAAAGGAAAGATATAAGCATCTGAATGCAGAGTTCCAAAGAATAGCAAGAAGAGATAAGAAAGCCTTCCTCAGCGATCAATGCAAAGAAATAGAGGAAAACAACAGAATGGGAAAGACTAGAGATCTCTTCAAGAAAATTAGAGATACCAAGGGAATATTTCATGCAAAGATGGGCTTGATACAGGACAGAAATGGTATGGACCTAACAGAAGCAGAAGATATTAAGAAAAGGTAGCAACAATACACAGAAAAACTGTACAAAAAAGATCTTCATGACCCAGATAATCACGATGGTGTGATCACTCATCTAGAACCAGACATCCTGGAATGTGAAGTCAAGTGGACCTTAGAAAGCATCACTATGAACAAAGCTAGTGGAGGTGAGGGAATTCCAGTTGAGCTATTTCAAATCCTGAAAGATGATGCTGTGAAAGTGCTGCACTCAACATGCCAACAAATTTGGAAAACTCAGCAGTGGCCACAGGACTGGAAAAGTCAGTTTTCATTCCAATTCCAAAGAAAGACAATCCCAAAGAATGCTCAAACTACTTCACAATTGCACTCATCTCACATGCTAGTAAACAAATGCTCAAAATTCTCCAACCCAGGCTTTAGCAATACATGAACCATGAATTTCCAGATGTTCAAGCTGGTTTTAGAAAAGGCAGAGGAACCAGAGATCAAAATGCCAACATCCTCTGGTCATGGAAAAAGCAAGAGAGTTCCAGAAAAACACCGACTTCTGCTTTATTGACTATGCCAAAGCCTTTGACTGTGTGGATCACAATAAACCGTGGAAAATTCTTAAAGAGATGGGAATACCAGACCACCTGACTTGCCTCTTGAGAAATCAGTATACAGGCCAGGAAGCAACAGCTAGAACTGGACAGGGAACAACAGACCAGTTTCAAATATGAAAAGGAGTACGTCAAGGCTGTATTTTGTCACCCTGCTTATTTAACTTCTATGCAGAGTACATCATGAGAAACGCTGGGCTGGAAGAAGCACAAGCTGGAATCAAGATTGTCGGGAGAAATATCAATAACCGAAGATATGCAAATGACACCACCCTTATGGCAGAAAGTGAAGAGGAACTAAAAAGCCTCTTGATGAAAGTGAAAGAGGAGAGTGAAAAAGTTGGCTTAAAGCTCAACATTCAGAAAACTAAGATCATGGCATCTGGTCCCATCACTTCATGGCAAATAGATGGGGAAACAGTGTCAGATGTTATTTTGGGGTGCTCCAATATCACTGCATATGGTGACTGCAGCCATAAAATTAAAAGATGCTTACTCCTTGGAAGAAAAGTTATGATCAACCTAGATAGCATATTCAAAAGCAGAGACATTACTTTGCCGACTAAGGTCCGTCTAGTCAAGGCTATGGTTTTTCCAGTAGTCATGTATGGATGTGAGAGTTGGACTGTGAAGACACCTGAGCGCTGAAGAATTTATGCTTTTAAACTGTGGTGTTGGAGAAGACTTTTGAGAGTCCGTTGGACTGCAAGGAGATCCAATCAGTCCATTCTAAAGGGGATCAGCCCTGGGTGTTCTTTGGAAGGAATGATGCTAAAGCTGCAACTCCAGTACTTTGGCCACCTCATGCGAAGGGTTGACTCATTGGAAAACACTTTGATGCTGGGAGGGATGGGGGCAGGAGGAGAAGGGGACGACAGAGGATGAGATGGCTGGATGACATCACTGACTCGATGGACATGAGTCTGAGGGAACTCAGGGAGTTGGTGATGGACAGGGAGGCCTGGCGTGCTGCGATTCATGGGGTCGCAAAGAGTCGGACATGACTGAGCGACTGAACTGAACTGAACTAAAGAAACTAAAGACCTATATATAGAAAACTATAAAACACTGGTGAAAGAAATCAAAGAGGACACAAATATATGGAGAAATATATCATGTTCATGGATTGGAAAAAACAATATAGTGATAATGAGTATACTACCCAAAACAATCTATAGATTCAATGTATTCCTTATCAAGCTACCAATGGTATTTTTCACAGAACTAGAACAAATAATTTCACAATTTGCATGGAAATACCAAAAACCTCAAATAGACAAAGCAATCTTGAGAAAGAAGTTGGAACTGGAGGAAATAACCTGCCTGACTTCAGGCTCTACAACAAAGTCACAATCATCAAGTCAGTATGGTACTAGCACAAAGACAGAAATATAGATCAAAGGCCAAAATAGAAATCCCAGAGATAAATCCTCACACCTATGGATGGACACCTTATCTTTGACAAAGAAGACAAGAATATACAATGGAGAAAAGACAATCTCTTTAACAAGTGGTGCTGGGAAAACTGGTCAACCACTTGCAAAAAAATTAAACTAGAATGCTTTCTAACACCATACACAATAACAAACTCAAAATGGATTTAAGATCCAAATGTAAGACCAGAAACTATAAAACTCCTAGAGGAAAACATAGGCAAAACACTCTCCAACATAAATCACAATAGGATCCTCTATGACCCACCTCCCAGAATATTGGAAATAAAAGCAAAAATAAACTACTGTGACCTAATTAAACTTAAAAGCTTTTGCAAAATGAAGGAAACTATAATCAAGATGAAAAGACAGCCTTCAGAATGGGAGAAAATATTAGCAAACGAAGCAACTGACAAAGAATTAATCTCAAAAATATACAAGCAACTCCTGCAGCTCAATTCCACAAAAATACATGACCCAATCAAAAATTGGCTAAAGAACTAAACAGACATTTCTCCAAAGAAGCCATACAAATGGTTAACAGACACATGAAAAGATGTTCAGCATCACTCATTATCAGAGAAATGCAAAAAAAAAAAAAAACCAACAACAACAAACAAACCAAAAAAACCCACAATGAGGTACCATTTCACGCCAGTCAGAATGGCTGCTATCCAAAAGTCTATAAGCAACAAATGCTGGAGAGGGTGTGAAGAAAACGGAACACTCTTACACTGTCAGTGGGAATGCAAACTAGTTCAGCCACTATGGAGAACAGTGTGGATATTCCTTAAAAATCTGGAAACAGAACTGCCATATGACCCAGCAATCCCATTGCTGGCCATACACACCAAGGAAACCAGAATTGAAAGAGACACGTGTACCCCAATGCTCATTGCAGCACTGTTTACAATTGCCAAGACATGAAAGCAACCGAGATGTCCATCAGCAGATGAATGGATAAGAAAGCTGTGGTACATATACACAATGGAATATTACTCAGCCATTAAAAAATACATTTGAATCAATTCTAATGAGGTGGATGAAACTGGAGCCTATTATACAGAGTGAAGTAAGCCAGAAAGAAAAACATCAATACAGTATTCTAATGATTATATGAAGAAGACAATGGCACCCCACTCCACTACTCTTCCCTGGAAAATCCTATGGGCAGTGGAGCCTGGGAGGCTGCAATCCATTGGGTCGCTAAGATTTGGACACAGCTGAGCGACTTCAGTTTCACTTTTCACTTTTATGCATTGGAGAAGTAAATGGCAACCCACTCCAGTACTCTTGCCTGGAGAATCCCAAGGATGGGGGAGCCCGGTTGGCTTGCATCTATGGGATTGCACAGAGTTGGACATGACTGAAGCGACTTAGCAGCAGCAGCAGCAGCAATGCATATATATGGAATTTAGAAAGATGGTAACGATAACCCTATATGTGAGACAGTGAAGGAGACACAGATGTATAGAACAGTCTTTTGGACTCTGTGGGAGAGGTCAAGGGTGGAATGATTCGTGAAAATGGCATTGAAACATGTATATTATCATATGTGAAACGAATCGCCAGTCCAGGTTTGATGCATGAGACAGGGTGCTTGGGGCTGTTGCACTGGGATGACCCAGAGGGATGGGATAGGGAGGGTGGTGGGAGGGGGGTTCAGGATGGGGAACACATGTACACCCATAGCAGACTCATGTCAATGTATGGCAAAACCACTACAATATTGTAAAGTGATTAGCCTCTAATTAAAATAAATAAATTTATATTAAAAATAAAATAAACTGTAGAAACAGATTCACAGACATAGAAAACAAACTTATGGGTACAAAGAGGAGAGGGGTAATAAATTAGGAGTATGAGATTAACAGATACACATCATCATATATAAAATAGGTAAACTATAAGGATTTGCTGCTTAGTACATGGCACTATATTCAATATCTTTCAATAATAACCCATAACTGAAAAGCAACTTAAAAGAATATATATATATAATATATATGTATATAGAGAGATAAACAGAATCATTTTGCTGTATACCTGAAATTAACAAAGTACTGTAAATCAACTACACTTCAGTCAAAAAGAATAAGAAAGAAAGGATTTGAGCCAGATTTCCTTAGGTAACTTAAAAAAATAGAGATTCTGCCTATGTGAGAAATAGAAAATCAGAAGTTGCAAATGCCCTTTAAATTTACATAAACTAACAGGATTGTTACCTTTGAAAATAGTAACACAGAACAAAAGTGATTCTTCTGAAACACCTGCACAACCGGGGCAGGATAATATTCCAATATTTTTCAAAACAGTTCAGAGGAATGTATTATCATTATTATATTATTGTTTCTTCAAAATGAGTTTAAAATTAGTATCTAAAAAATAGTTGAATTTTTCTTTTACAATATGATAGGAATAAGCAGCAATAGAATAGACAGCTCACTTAAATTTTGCCAAGCCAGTCTGTCTTACTATCTAAATTTAACTCCCCTGACAACTTCAATGAACAGCTTAAAATATAATTAAGGGTTCAGTGATATTTTTCAATAATTTTAGAATTATGTTCATCAAATAACTTTTCTGATAGTTTGCACTTCTTTTGATAAAAAGTCAAACCAGAATTCCCTTGATACAGGTTAAAGCAGGGTCATTATACATACCATGTCCTTTCTACAAAATCATCTTGGCAGCTAGTGATCATTCACACTTCTGTATGATTTAGGAATGTCAGCTTTTTCCAGGAAAAATCCTATTGAGAGGCTAACTGGAATTCTATTTAATTTATAGCTATTTTTAGAATAGCTATACTTCTAATACTGATTCTGACTTTATATAAAATCATATTTTCTTTTTATTTATGACCTTTTAAAGGTCTTCAATAATGTTTCATCATTTTCTTTATACAAGATTTGAAATATATTTATCTCCCTATTCTTGTGTTTTATCACTGAAATGTATTTGCACACACTATACTTCACTTCCTAATTTGTTTTAATTTTATGAATGTTCAACAGTAATAGTTCACATAGAAACTTTGTTGAAATGATCAGTTCTACTCCATTTTTAATGGATTTTTATGGGGATTATATAGACCATACTCATAGGCAATGAGTTTTAATTTCTTTTTGGTGAAAAGAGTCTCACTGTATAATCTGATTTCAAACACTAAGCATGGCTCCAAACACCTATCTAAAATAGAAGAATTATTTTTTGCCATTGTTCTGCTGAATCCAAACTTCCTACCACTCTACCTGCTTCCAAACTTAGGAATCAGAAGACGAGAAAGCAGCATCACTCACTGCTTTGTGTTTCTCCTCAATTTAGTTCCAATGGGTTCTCTTGTGTTTGAACACGATATGCTTTTCTTAATATTATTTATGCATATTTGTTTTCATGAGTTTTATGAAGATAAAGATTTGATGCATGAGTTCACACTAAAATGAGTAAAAGTTTCCATGAAATGTATTCTCACTTACATATTATTCAATAACTATCAAATCTTCCCAAGGTTCTAAAATCTGTAGTATAAGAGGCTAAATTTAGCACCCTAATACACTGGAAAGAGCACTGGTTCAAATCTCAGTTTTAATCACTAATTAGATATATTACCTTATAAATTTCAGTCTGTCCTTTGTTAAAATGAATACCTTTCAGGCATTCAGTTTCCTATCTGTGAAATAAGAATAAAATGATCTTGCAATCATTAAATGTTTTATTTAAATTCTCTAAAACATAATCTCAACATTTATTCCTTTTTTAAGGGTACATCAATTGAATATCTGGAAAAACAAGTTGACTAGAAAGACAAGAAAAGCTTGATTTAGGTGACATTGCTGGAACAGTGCCCTCTCCACTCTGACCAACATCAAGGTTTATACTGACAGCCTAGGTCATCAAGTATGGCATCCTACAAAGCTGTCTGAAAGGAAGAACTGAGGCATTGTTTATTGTTGTCTTTATTAATATAAGGGACTAAGTCCATGAGAAATAGATAACAGGAGTATGTGTATATTATTATTTAAAATATTTAAACAAGATCCAAGAATTATTCAAGAGTGATTCCTATCAACCTAAAATAAACAACAATGAGATAATCAGCCTTTGAAAAATAACATTAATAAATGAGAAATCTGAAAGATCCATGCACAATAACAATTATATAGCACATTTTATTGATTCATGTTAAATGGATACTTAGAATCTAGATTCCATGAAAACTCAGTTATTTAGAAAATGGAATGTTTTCTAAAAGACTTTAGAATTGTATTCATCTATTTTGAAATGATTTTAGAAATATAAATACAATATCAAGTAATCAACTAAAATATCAACAATTTACTGAACCAATGTTCTTGGGAAATTGCAAGAACAATACAAAATCAAGAAATAGATCTGTTAAAGTCCAAGAGAATTAAAGATCAGTTTCTTTTTTCTTTTGTAATTTACACCTCCAACATTAAATTGAAAAGCAGCATTACAGACACCTGCTTCAGTAGAGTCATTGTTTCCATGGTGCCACTTTCCATCACCTATTTTTAATAGTTTACACAACAAGATCAAGGGTGTCCCAGCTGTTACTGCCACTGTTGCTAAGCAACGTTTAAATCGGAGTTCAAGAAAACAAAGAATCATGCTTGAAAAATTTCTCAAGTGTCTGTTTTATGCACCCCCACCCCTGCTTTCTTCATTTTGCACCATTTTCAATGTTTATACTCAGATGATTAGGGTCTTTTCTTTAATTCAATATTACATATATATACATGAATCCACCATTCCAAGTGCTACTACAATCAACTAAGTGTTTTTGTTCATTTTCAAAATGTAATATTTATGTTAAACTACAGGCTATCTCTAACATAAGCAGATTCAAAGTATTAACCTCGCCTTCATCAGAATCTGAAGTCACTTTAATCTGAAGTCTTTGTAATCTATTGGTAGACTATAGCATTGCTGTACCTCAGAGTCTTGCAAAATGACACAAACATCAGTGGCTAGAGATTTCCTACCTGCAGAGAATTACAAAACCCTCTTGTGTATTCTGAAATCTAAATATCATCACCTGCAAAAGACAGAGAAGTCAAAATTCTATAAGACGCAGAAACAAAACAGAAGTGAATGGTAGGCAACTTTGAACTTGGAATTCCTAGCTGATACAAATTGCTAGTAATTAGAAAGACAGATAGTATTTTTCAAACATTTCTGTAAACAATGAAGTTTTTCCTACAAAAGTAATTATTCAAAAACCAATGGCACATCTGCCTAGTTTAATAGGTCAGTAAATATAAATCAGCAGTGTGGAAAGTAAATATTAAGGGGAGAAAACATCTTAATTTTGGAATGTACAATTTATAATAAGATAGGGATTTTAAGAGCTCTGAAGTCATAATCAAATATTCCTGAATAATCCATATGACAAAAGGAATATTATGGTATGACTTAAAACTAGACATCTAATGAATCTGCACCTGTGTGTAATGATGATGTCCAGATTTAAACTCAGTTGATGCAGATGACATTTAACCCATGGCTAAGACTGAGGGTTCTGGTCCAAACAGTACTAACCCATGCAAAAATGGTCCAGGTTGACCCAAATACTCAGATTTTCAGATTTTTTTTTACCTTCTTTTAAGAAAACACAAAGCTATAGCGTTTTCTTTCTAAATATTTCATATTCTTTGCTTCTATTTGGCTATTATTTTCTGACTGTCTTCTAAAATCTGGTAACACCTAGAAATCTGTTTGTTTGTTGTTATAGTGGTGTCAGTTTAGGAACTGCTAACGTTTACTGAATTTATTTCAATTATCCACTTTCTGTTTTTCCTTCTGCTGTCTTATTACTTCACACTCATATTGTTAACTTTAGATTTGTAAAAATCTTCTTCTGCAAATATATATAACTGTTAAAAATGTCAGTTCAGTATCATTGATCATATTTCCTACTTAAAGATACATATGTAATAATAATGTACTTGAGTTGGAAGTAACCGAGGGGTCTTCAGTGACAAAAGAAATTCCCCTGTGGATACATCCATATACGTGTCAGAAAGTTTAGAGTCCAAACTCCTTGAGTAAGTTGTTAAGTCTTAGAAATAAACCTGAGACACACAACTGAAGTTTAGTCTGTGTATTGACATGGATGTTAACTACCTTTGCTAAAAGAATCTTCACGATAAGAATGAATAAACAAGTTCTCCAGTTTCTATTAATACCTCACTAAACTGAGTGCCAAAGAATTGATGCTTTTGAACTGTGGTGTTGGAGAAGACTCTTGAGAGTCCCTTGGACTGCAAGGAGATCCAACCAGTCCATTCTAAAGGAGATCAGTCCTGGGTGTTCTTTGGAAAGAATGATACTAAAGCTGAAACTCCAGTACTTTGGCCACCTCATGTGAAGAGTTGACTCATTGGAAAAGACTCTGATGCTGGGAGGGACTAGGGGCAGGAAGAGAAGGGGACGACAGAAGATGAGATGGCTGGATGGCATCACCGACTTGATGGATGTGAGTCTGAGTGAACTCCGGGAGTTGGTGATGGACAGGGAGGCCTGGCGTGCTGCAATTCAAGGGATCGCAGAGTCAGACACGACTGAGTGACTGAACTGAACTGAACTGAATCTACCATGAGAAACAGTCCTCTACTTCTTTTCTGTCTTTGCTACAAAAATTGCCTCCATTTCTACACTGCTTTTTTCATCTTTCTTCTTCTAGGTTTTCCTCATACCCTGAAAACATGATACGCTACCTTGCTAAGGCTGAAAAACAGAGTACCCTAGACTGCGTGACTTAAAAACAGCAGAAATTTATTTCCTCTCCCTCTGGAGGCTGAAAGTTCAAGATCAAGGTGTCAGTAGGGTTGATTTCTCCCGAAGGCCTCCCTCCTTGGCATGTACATGTCCATCTTCTCCCCATGTTTCATGTGATCTTCCCTCTGTTCCTGTATTGTATCCTAATCTCTTCACCTTAAAAGGACACCAGTCATATTGCTTTAGGGCCCTCTCTAATGACCTCCTTTAACTTTAATTATCACTTTAAAGAGTCTGTCTCCCAATTCAGTCACATGCTGAATCACATATTGCGGGTTAAGAATTCATTATGTGAATTTTAGAGGGGCACAATTCAGCCTATAATACATGCCTATACATCATCCTAATAATTTTTTTTCCATGTAAATTCCCTCTACCCCTCCTCTAGTAAAATGATTTCACCATTCTCTTTCTTGAACTTAAGAGAGTATTCTGTATTCAGTCTTTGTGCATATGCACCATCTATTAACTCTTGGCTTTTAATGTCTATGCTGAGAAAATTCATTCTGAACATTACCTAAAGATGTCTTCAGTTTTACAAATAATTCTAACTATTTTTTCTATAACTATATACAATAGTATCTATTTTCTGTAGAGTTGCATTTCACGCCTCAAATCTTATAACTTTTAAATGTCTTTCTATTTCAGTTTTATTGAGATATAATTGACATACAACATTGTAAGAGTTGAAGTTGTAGCACAATGATTTGTGTTTCCCAGGTGGTGCTAGTGGTAAAGAACCCGCCTGCCGACGCAGGACATGTAAGAGATGTGGGTTCAATCCCTGGGTTGAGACGATCCCCTGGAAGAGACAACCCATTCCAGTATTCTTCCTTGGAGAATCCCATGAACAAAGGAGCCTGGTGGCTATAGTCCATAAGGTCTCAAAGAGTCAGATATGACTGAGGTGACAGCATACATGCACATAATGCTTTGAGTTACACATATCATGCAATCATCACAATTAATTTAGTGAACATCCACCATCTTCTAAGGATACAACATTAAAGAAATAGGGAAAAAAGGTTTTTTATGATGAAAATTCTTAGGATTTACTCTCTTAGCAACTTTCATCTATAATGCACAGAAATATTAATTATATTTATTATGCTATACATTACACCCCTAGTATTTATGTATCTCATAATTGGATGTGTGTATCTCCTAACTGCTTTCATCCAATTTCCCCTCTTCCCACCCTCCCCATGAGTCATCTTTTCTCATGAATTTATTTGTTTGTTTTTCAAGTATAACTGGCCTACAACATAACAGGGCATTATATAACAGGGTGGTTTAGTCACTAAATTGCATCCAACTCTTGTGTCACCATGGACTGTAACCCACCAGGCTCCTCTATTCATGGGATTTCCCAGGAAAGAATACTGGGGTGAGTGGCCATTTTCTTCTCCTGATCTCCAGGAGATCTTCCTGATTCAGCAATCAAATTGCATCTCTTGCATTGCAGATAGATTCTTTACTGCTGAGCCACCAAGGATTGCTATCTGTTTCAAAATGATCACCAAAGTAAGTCACCAGTTGGCATTTGTCACTATAAAAAGCATTATGTCATTATCGACTATATTCTCCACACTGTATATTTCATAGCTCTAACTGATTTATTTTGTAACTGAAAGTTTGTACCTCTTAATCTCCCTCATTCATTTTCTCTTCTCCCTATCTTCTTTCCCTCTAGCAGTGATCTGTTCTATTATTTGTATCCACGACTCAGTTTCTTTTTAGCTATGTTTATTCATTTTTAGATTAAAAAATATATGCACCGTTATGTCCACTGTAGCATTATTTACAATAGCCAAGATATGGATGCAACCTAAATGCCCATCAATAGACAAATGGATAAAGAAGATATGACATATGTATCCAATTGAACATTATTCAGCCATTATAAAGAATGAAACCTTGCCATTTATGATAACATGGATGTACCTAGAGGGATCATGCTAAGTGAAATAAGTCAGAGAAAGAAAAATAGTGTATGATTTCACTTAAATGTACTTTTTCCTACAAAATTCAAACTACCACATATATAACTGGTAGAATCTAGGACATCCTGACACTATTTTTTTCAGGAACTCAAAATTTAATTAAAGTATCTATAGACCAGAATTTCTATCATATCTTAGGTAAAGATTGTTTGCTTGTTTATTAGTTTTGGGGTTGTTGTTTTTGTTCTTGGAGGTTTTGTGTTTGTTTCCTTTCCCTATTTTTAATAAAGATTGTAGGATTTCCTCATTGATCTATTCTTACATACCCAGAGAGAAAGTAAAATTTTCTGGATAAGCAAAACAGGATATAAGCATGAACTGACATAATACACAAATACTAATTAAATACCTGTATATACTATCAGGAACACAGCAAATGCTGGATACTGAGCAGTGATCAAAGCAGATAAGGTCCCTGTTTTCATGGAATACATAATCTACTGGAGAGAGAAAAAGACAAACCCCAAATAAATACAAATATGTATTATTACGATGGGGAAGGGTTATCAAGACAAAAAAAGAAAAAACAGAATCAGGAGGACATGGACTGATGCAGAACACTTTGGATAAAATGGCTTTAGAGTAGAGAACTAAATATAGAGAAGGAAAGAGCAATCCTAATATTTGGGCAAGAATATTCCAGGAAGTACAAGTAGCATGTGCTAATCTTAGAATATCAAAAATAGTAGCAAAAGGTCAAAATAGTTGAAACTTAATGAAGAGTGAAGTGGAGATGAATTCTAGAATATTAGATCTGAGCAGTTAAGATCATATAGGGAACTCATGCTTTGGTAATAACTTGACTTTAAGTGTGATGTGAATGTTTTGAACAGAGGGCTGATGGAATATATATATATTTAAATGATTACTATAACACTTCTGACCATAATAGAATTGCTTGCACCAGACAAATAGTCTAAGCAAGAACCATAAGAAAACCTGGAAAAAATGGGAAAAAGAGAGAGAGAGAGACATAAAGGAACTGATGAGTTTCACAGAACTTGAGGAATTGGGATTCCAGATATCGAGGAATCACAGAGAGATGAACTGACACTTTACATCTGCTTCTTCTCTAAGCAGATTTGCTGATTTTTCAGCAAATCTGCTGCAAAAGGCAAATGCTTAGAGTCACAGAGTCAGAATAATTTTTGGATATTTCAGATGACTAAACAAGCAATACTGGAGGTAATAGCTGCCAATAAAGATAGGACATAGAAATAAGATCTCAGGAATGAGGAGGCAAAGAAAAGTAAGCTTAAACTCTGCACATCACAGATTTTCCACTTGAGCTCAAAAAGTCTGAAGGTAAATGACAGTACAAGTACTAATCTAGAAAATCTATATTAATATCAAACAGTAACTTTAAGTGAAGAAGTATTATAGAAAGATACCTCAATAACAGTTATAATTAATTCACCAGGAATATTAACAATTCTAAATTTCTATGCACATGAGAACATAGTCTCACAGTTGTTAAATAGACAAATCTATAATCATACTGAGAAACTTATGACATACTTCTCAATGAGTATCTTAGTCTGTTTGAACAAAAAGTATGATAGTGTGGCTTATAAACAACATAAATTTATTTCTCACAGTTCTTCATGTTGAGAAGTCTAAGACCAAATCACTGGCATAGTGAGGGTCTGCTGAGGGCCTGCTACCTGGTTCAGAGACATCTATCTTCTCACTGTGTCCTCACATGGCAGAAGGGATATGGAAGCTCTCTGAGGTTGCTTTTATAAGGGCATGAATTCCATTTATGAGGGCTCTACTCTCATGACCTAATCATTTGGTTTTATTGGAGAATGACTTCATATTTAAAGGTAGAAGTAACAGCAATCTTAAGTAAAGGTCATAAATCAGAGAAGAAAGACTTTAAAGTCATTGTTTGAAATAATCTGTTGCTCAAATATCATTAAAGATGAAGAGTTTGAAACAAATATCCCTATAAATGCATAAGTTTTAAATATTAGTATATCAAATCGAGTAACCTATAAAAAGAAAATACCATTTACTTGTATTTCAAACTATAAGATTTGCATAAAAAGCTGGAATTCACTCAATGCTGCAACTGTTCTTACTCAAAAAATAAGTTTTTAAGTTATTTTACCACCTGAATTGCTAAACAAAAAGTTGTTTGATGAAATTCAACATGAATTCTTCTTAAAACTATTAGAAATCAATCAATAGAATTTTTTAAATTTCATTTAAATATAATGAGAAAGCTAATTTTAAATATTATACTTAATAATCAAAACTTTAAGCATTACCCTGAACTCACAAATGAAATCCTGAAATATGCTGCTACTGAAGAGCTGCACTCAATACGCCAGTAAATTTGGAAAACTCAGCAGTGGACACAGGACTGGAAAAGGTCAGTTTTCACTCCAATCCCAAAGAAAGGCAATGCCAAAGAATGCTTAAATTATCCTATCATTTCAGTTCAGTTCCCCAGTCATGTCCGACTCCTTGCGACCCCATGAATCGCAGCACGCCAGGCCTCCCTGTCCATCACCAACTCCTGGAGTTCACTCAGATTCATGTCCATCGAGTCAGTGATGCCATCAAGCCATCTCATCGTCTGTCGTCCCCTTCTCCTCCTGCCCCCAATCCCTCCCAGCATCAGAGTCTTTTCCAATGAGTCAACTCTTCGCATGAGGTGGCCAAAGTACTGGACTTTCAGCTTTAACATCATTCCTTCCAAAGAAATCCCAGGGCTGATCTCCTTCAGAATGGACTGGTTGGATCTCCTTGTAGTCCAAGGGACTCTCAAGAGTCTTCTCCAACACCACAGTTCAAAAGCATCAGTTCTTCAGCGCTCAGCCTTCTTCACAGTCCAACTCTCACATCATACATGACCACAGAAAAAACCATAGCCTTGACTAGACGGACCTTAGTCTGCAAAGTAATGTCTCTGCTTTTGAATATGCTATCTAGGTTGGTCATAACTTTTCTTCCAAGGAGTAAGCGTCTTTTAATTTCATGGCTGCAATCACCATCTGCAGTGATTTTTGGAGCCCCCCAAAATAAAGTCTGACACTGTTTCCACTGTTTCTGCATCTATTTGCCATTGAGTGATGGGACCGGATGCCATGATCTTCGTTTTCTGAATGTTGAGCTTTAAGCCAACTTTTTCACTCTCCTCTTTCACTTTATCAAGAAGCTTTTTAGTTCCTCTTCACTTTCTGCCATAAGGGTGGCGTCATCTGCCTATCTGAGGTTACTGATATTTCTCCCGGCAATCTTGATTCCAGTTTGTGTTTCTTCCAGTACAGCGTTTCTCATGATGTACTCTGCATGTAAGTTAAATAAGCAGGGTGACAATATATAGCCTTGACGTACTTCTTTTCCTATTTGGAACCAGTCTGTTGTTCCATGTCCAGTTCTTACTGTTGCTTCCTGACCTGCATACAGATTTCTCAAGAGGCAGGTCAGGTGGTCTGGTATTCCCATCTCTTTCAGAATTCTCAACAGTTTATTGGGATCCACAGTCAAAGGCTTTGGAATAGTCAATAAAGCAGAAGTAGGTGTTTTTCTGGAACTCTCTTGCTTTTTCCATGATCCAGGGGATGTTGGCAATTTGATCTCTGGTTCCTCTGCCTTTTCTAAAACCAGCTTGAACATCAGGGAGTTCACAGTTCTTGTATTGCTGAAGTCTGGCTTGGAGAATTTTGAGCATTATTTTACTAGCATGTGAGATGAGTGCAATTGTGAAGTAGTTTGAGCATTCTTTGGCATTGCCTTTCTTTGGGATTGGAATGAAAACTGACTTTTCCAGTCCTGTGGCCACTGCTGAGTTTTCCAAATTTGCTGGCATATTGAGTGCAGCACTTTCACAGCATCATGTTTCAGGATTTGAAATAGCTCAACTGGAATTCCCTCACCTCCACTAGCTTTGTTCATAGTGATGCTTTCTAAGGTCCACTTGACTTCACATTCCAGGATGTCTGGTTCTAGATGAGTGATCACACCATCGTGATTATCTGGGTCATGAAGATCTTTTTTGTACAGTTCTTCTGTGTATTCTTGCCACCTCTTATTAATATCTTCTGCTTCTGTTGGGTCCATACCATTTCTGTCCTTTATTGAGCCCATCATTGCATGAAATGTTCCCTTGGTATCTCTAATTCTCTTGAAGAGATCTCTAGTCTTTCCCATTCTGTTCCTCTGTTTCTTTGCATTGATCGCTGAGGAAGGCTTTCTTATCTCTTCTTGCTATTCTTTGGAACTCTGCATTCAGATGCTTATATCTTTCCTTTTCTCCTTTGCTTTGCACTTCTCTTCTTTTCACAGCTATTTGTAAGGCCTCCCCAGACAGCCATTTTGCTTTTTTGCATTTCTTTTCCATGGGGATGGTCTTGATCCCTGTCTCTTGTACAATGTCATGAACCTCATTCCATAGTTCATCAGGCACTCTATCTATTAGATCTAATCCCTTAAATCTATTTCTCACTTCCACTGTATAATCATAAACAATTTGATTTAGGTTATATCTGGATGGTCTAGTGGTTTTCCCTACTTTCTTCAATTTAAGTCTGAATTTGACAATAAGGAGTTCATGATCTGAGCCACAGTCAGCTCCTGGTCTTGTTTATGTTGACTGTATAGAGCTTCTCCATCTTTGGCTGCAAAGAATATAATCAATCTGATTTCGGTGTTGACCATCTGGTGATGTCCATGTGTAGAGTCTTCTCTTGTGTTGTTGGAAGAGGGTGTTTGCTATGACCAGTACGTTCTCTTGGCAACACTCTATTAGCCTTTGCCCTGCTTCATTCCGTATTCCAAGGCCAAATCTGTCTGTTACTTCAAATGTTTCTTGACTTCATACTTTTGCTTTCCAGTCCCCTATAATGAAAAGGACATCTTAAGGTCTAGAATTATCATATAGTTGAACTCATTTCCTATACTAGCAAGACTGTGCATAAAATCCTTCAAGCCAGGCTTAAGCAGTATGTGAACCAAAAACTTCCAGATGTATAAACTGGATTTAGAAAAAGGAGATGAATTCAGAGATCAAATTGCCAACAACTGTTGTATCATTGTAAAAGCAAGAGAGTTCCAGGAAAACATCTACTTCTGCATCATTGACAATGGTAAAGCCTTTGATTGTGTGGATCACAACAAACTGTGGAAAGTTCTTCAAGAGATGGAAATACCAGACCATCTTATCTGCCTCTTGAGAAATCTGTATGCAGGTCAAGAAGCAACAGTTAGAACCAGACATGAAACAATGGACTGGTTCCAAATGGGAAAGGAGTATATCGAGACTGTATTGTCATACTGCTTATTTAACTTATATGCAGAGTACATGATGTGAAATGCCAAGCTAGATGGAGCACAAGTTGGAATCAAGATTGCTGGAAGAAATATCAACAACCTTAGATGTGGTGATGATACTACCCTAATGGCAGAAAGCAAAGAAGAACTAAAGAGCTTCCTGATGAAGGTGAAAGAGGAGAATGAAAATTCTGGCTTAAAACTCAACATTCAAAAAACGAAGATCATGGCATCTGGTTCCATCACTTCACAACAAATAGATGAGGAAAAAGTGGAAACTGTGACGAATTTTATTTTCTCAGGCTCCAAAATCACTATAGACAGTGACTGAAGCCATGAAATTAAAAGATTTTGCTCCTTGGAAGAAAAGCTATGACAAACCTAGAAGTAGAATTGAAGTCGCTCAGTCCTGTCCGACTCTTTGCGACCCCATGGACTGTAGCCTACCTCACTTCTCCATCCATGGGATTTTCCAGGCAAGAATACTAGAGTGAGTTGCCATTTCCTTCTCCAGAGGATCTTCCTGACCCAGGGATCGAACTCAGGTCTCCCGCATTGTAGGCAGACGCTTTACAGTCTGAGCCACCAGACAGCATATTAAAAAGCAAAGACATCACTTTGCTGACTAAGGCCCAGATGGTCAAAGCTATGGTTCTTCCAGTATTCTTGTACAGATGTGAGACTTGTGCCATAAAGATGGCTCAGCACCAAGGAATTGATGCTTTTGAACTGTGGTGCTGGAGAAGACTCTTGAGAGTCTCTTGGATGGCAAGGAGATCAAGCCAGTCAATCTTACAGGAAATTAACACTGAATATTCATTGGAAAGACTGAAGGTGAAGCTCCAATACTTTT
The DNA here is from genome assembly GCF_042477335.2 of Ovis canadensis. Classification (NCBI taxonomy): domain Eukaryota; kingdom Metazoa; phylum Chordata; class Mammalia; order Artiodactyla; family Bovidae; genus Ovis; species Ovis canadensis. Next base: position 77,147,774 of record NC_091252.1, read on the forward strand.
GCCACCTGACATGAAGAGCCAACTCACTGGAAAAGAACCTGATGCTGGGAAAAATTTAGGGCAAGAGGAGAAGCAGACGACAGAGGGTTAGATGATTGGGTGGCATCACTGACTCAAGGGACATGAATTTGAGCAAACTCTGGGAGAGGGTGAAGAACAGGGAAGCCTGGTATACTGAAGTTCACAGGGTCACAAAGAGTTGGACATGACTTAGTGACTAAACAACTCCCTATAACCATTTCCAGGTACCATTGTACAAGTCCTTGTTAGTACAATAAGTCAACAAAAATAAATAAGCTGTATAAAATTTGAGGATGAAAAGAAATTTTTTTACAAAGGATATGGTCATAAATATAGATATTACTAAAATTTTACCAATTATTAGTATTTTGCAAGTTGTTAGTTATCTAGCAAGCTGTTAGACAGAAGGCTTATTTAAATGAATTATCCATACCAACAAAAAGAAACTAAATATGCAAATGAATTAATTCATAAAAAGCCTGCCAGTCATTAAATATCTAGTAATAAATTTAATGAAAGATGAATATATATATATACAGAGGTCACAAAATACTGAGCTAAATTAAAGACCCAAATAAAAGGAATAGAAAATGTTCCTGGATTTGAAGACAATATATTTTGCTAATATTTCCACTGTTCATAAATTGATATATGTAATCAGCATAACACTAACCAAAAGAAATCAGTATTAAACCCTATTCTCAATCTCTACACAAAGAAATTACTTCTAAGTAAATGGATTATAAATCTAAATATAAAAGTTAAAACAGCAAAACTGATAGACAAAAATATAGGCAAATCATATTTTGACTTAACATTACAAAATATGGACAGTTTCAAAACTGTTAATCCTATAGAACTTGAAAAAATAGTCACTTAAAGTGTACCAAATAGCCAATGGACACATGTAAAGATACCGAAATTCAATAGTGATGAAAACAATGTCCATAAAATGACAACTAAACACTTCTAATCACCATCGCTAAGAGCAAAAGAAAGAAGACAAAGTACCAAGTATTGGTTATAAAATACCTTAGGTGAAGACCTCATACTCTGCTGACGTGTGTATATATTTGCACACCACTTTCAGAAACCTTTTGGCTCTTACCTACTAAAGTTGATCTCACACAATCCCTTCAATTCTACTTTTAGATCTATACCTAGGGTAAAAACATATATTTTCCAAATACGTGCAAAAGTTGTTCATACTAGCATTATTTATATGAGCCCTAAACGTGGAACAATGCCAAATAGTTGGATGTAAAAATATGATATCAGTTCAGTTCAGTCACTCAGTCATGTCCGACTCTTTGTGACCCCATGAATCGCAGCACACCAGGCCTCCCTGTCCTTCACCAACTCCCGGAGTTTACTCAGACTCATGTCCATCGAGTCAGTGATGCCATCCAGCCATCTCATCCTCTGTCGTGCCCTTCTCCTCCTGCCCCCAATCCCTCCCAGAGTCTTTTCCAATGAGTCAACTCTTCGCATGAGGTGGCCAAAGTACTGGACTTTCAGCTTTAGCATCATTCCTTCCAAAGAAATCCCCGGGCTGATTTCCTTCAGAATGGACTGGTGGATCTCCTTGCAGTTCAACGGACTGTCAAGAGTCTTCTCCAACACCACAGTTCAAAAGCATCAATTCTTCAGCGCTCAGCCTTCTTCACAGCCCAACTCTCACATCCATACATGACCACAGGAAAAACCATAGCCTTGACTAGACGGACCTTAGTCGGCAAAGTAATGTCTCTGCTTTTGAATATACTATCTAGGTTGGTCATAACTTTTCTTCCAAGGAGTAAGCGTCTTTTAATTTCATGGGTGCAGTCACCATCTGCAGTGATTTTGGAGCCCCCCAAAATAAAGTCTTACACTGTTTCCACTGTTTCCCCATCTATTTCCCATGAAGTGATGGGACCGGATGCCATCATCCTCGTTTTCTGAACGTTGAGCTTATACATTAAAGTAAAGTAAGTAAAGTCAAGTCGCTCAGTCATGTCTGACTCTTTGCATCCCCATGGATTTTAACCTACCAGGTTTCTCTGTCCATGGGATTTTCCAGGCAAGAGTACTGAGTTGGGTTGCCATTTCCTTCTCCAGGAGATCTTCCTGACCCAGGGATTGAACCCGGGTCTCCCACATTGTAGGCAGACACTTTACCGTCTAAGGCACCAGGGAAACACTGTACAACAATGAGAACTTTTAACTCTTCAGAAGATAGAGACTTAGGAAAAGAAAGTTTAATTTTAGATATGGTAAAATTAACTATTAGACTATTAGACATCCAAGTAAACATTTTTTGACTATAAGAAGCTGAATTTCAGGGGAAAAATTGGTAATTGAGGTATAAATTTTGAAGACATCACTTTTTGTATGACAGTAAAATCTTGCGACTGGACAAAATCAGCTAGAAGATAAAAGTAGAGAGAGAAAATGGCCAAGAATTGAGCTTAGGCTTTCCTAAATGTATATTCAACAAGATAAAAAACAGCAAAGAAGGTTTAGAAGGAATGATAAATCAAGAAAAAGTGATGTCAGATACATCACATAAATAAAGCATTTCAAGAAGGGGTGAGTTTATCTCCTGTATCAGGTGTATATTTTAAGTCTCTAGTACGGATATTAAGAACTGAGTTTCAAATTTGGCAATTCAAATATCACCGGTGATTTTAACAAGTGTTGTTCATATTGAGTTGTGAAAATAAAATCTGAATTGTAGACAGCACTAGAAAAAATGGGACAAGAGGAAGTTGAGAAAATGAGTAAAACAATTTTGACATATATAAAAGCTAAGAATCAGGGTTGAATGTGGGGGAGGGATATATAATGAGGCTTATTTTTAATTTTTTAAGATTGTAAAAGTTTATAGACTACAAAAGAGATATTTAGTAGACAGGAGAACTTGATGATGGAGTGAGAAAGATTAATTGCAGAAACAACAATTTTGAGTATATTCTTAGGCGAAATCCAAAGTACCGGTAGAGGTTTTAGCCTTAGATGTGATCGAAAACATTTTAACTTATGTAATAGAAAAGAGAACAGAATATATAACTATGGATACAGAATTGGATATAGACCAGGTGAGTTATGGAGAAGGTACAGTTAATTCAACATCCTTATTTCTCATGGTTATTACCTTGCATTTTCTATATTACATGGAGAGTTTAAATTTAAAAATGGGAACATAGTATATATCACTATTCATTTCAAGTTTGTTTTAGCCACATGGTTTCCCAAACAAATAATAGATAATTATCTGCTGAATACATATGTAGAAAAAAAAATCCAACCTGTTTGAAAATTATATTCACCCTTACTGAGAAAATTCCCATAAGGTTTTTGATGACATTCTGTACCAAATTTCTGTAATTACTTATATATGTAATTCTTCTTTCCAAGTCAGTTACATATGCTATTTTTATGACCTTGTTGAAAATAGATTTTATTAATCCAGCAAGGAGCTTCAAAGAGAGATGTGGCCTTGAATATGGAATTTCAGAGAATAATTATCTCCTTCCAGCATAAAATCACATCTTTGGTTAGCAAAGAATATAAAATAGAAACTTCTTCAGATGGAGAAGAAAGATATTCAGAGGTTAGGGGGAATCTCTCCAAATTGTTCGCATATTCTAAGATATTCCAAAAATAACAGACTCAGTGTATTCTAACCAACACCCAAGCTTTTATATAATAAACCTGACTGAATTGTGTACTAGTCCAATTCTGAAAAACTTCAAAAGCATTTAGAATCAATCTCTGAATGTGGATTTTATCCCTCTTCTTACTTTTATTGGCAAAACAGTCAGCTTTTTGCTTTGTTTTAGTTTTTCTGGGGGGAGGTTTTGCCCTGCTTAGAGTCCAACTTAAGTTTCATATCATTATTTGAAGGAAGAATTGAGGATTCTTATACTTTATGTTAAATATTTTATTGTATCTGAAGCAACTAGCCCTTCCCACAGATTTGCCATTTCTTCAGCTCAATTCAGCCGCTCAGTCACGTCCAACTCCTTGTGATTCCATAGACTGTAGCATGCCAGGCCTCCCTGTCCATCACCAACTTCCAGACCTTGCTCAAACTCATGTCCATCTAGTCCATGATGCCATCCAACCATCTCATCCTGTGTCATCCCCTTCTCCTTCCTTCAATCTTCCCAGCATCAGGGTCTTTTCAAATTAGTCAGTTCTTTGCATCAGTTGGCCAAAGTATCAGAGGTTCAGCTTTAACATGAGTCCTTCTAATGAATTTTCAGGACTGGTTTCCTTTAGGATTGGATGGTTTGATCTCCTTGCAGTCCAAGAGACTCTCAAGAGTCTTCTCCAACATCACAGTTCAAAAGTATCAATTCTTCAGGGCTCAGCTTTCTTTATAACCCAACTCTCACATCCATACATGACTACTGGAAAAACCATAGCTTTGACTAGATGGACTTTTGTCAGCAATGTCTCTGCTTTATAATATGTTGTCTAGGTTGGTTATAGCTTTCCTTCCAGGGAGCAAGCATCTTTTAATTTCATGTCTTCAGTCATCATCTGCAGTGATTTGGAGCCCCCTACAATAAAGTCTCTCACTGTTTCCATTGTTTCCCCATCTATTTGCCATGAAGTGATGGAATTAGATGCCATGATCTTAGTTTTTTGAATGTTGAGTTTTAAGCCAACTTTTACACTCTCCTCTTTCACATTCATCAAGAGGCTCTTTAGTTCTTCTTCACTTTCTGCCACAAGGGTGGCGTCATCTGCATTTCTGAGGTTATTGATGTTTCTCATGGCAATCTTGATTCAGCTTGTGCTTCATCCAACCTGGCATTTCACCTGATGTACTCTGCATGTAATTAAATAAGCAGGGTAGAATACTTTACGTACTCCTTTCCCAATTTGGAACCATTCCATTGTTCCATGTCTGGTTCTAACTGTTGCTTCTTGACCTGCATACAGATTTCTCAAGAGGCAGGTAAGGTGATCTGTTATTCTCATCTCTTTAAGAATTTTTCAGTTTGTTGTGATCCACACAGTCAAAGGCTTTGGCATAGTCGATAAAGCAGTAGACTTTTTTTTCTGGAACTCTCTTGCTTTTTCGATGAGCCAACAGATGCTGGCAATTTGATTTCTGGTTCTTCTGCCTTTATTGAAGGATAATTGCTTTACAGAATTTTGCTGTTTTCTGTCAAACCTCAGCATGAATCAGCCATAGGTATACATATATACCCACCCTTTTGAACTTCCCTCCCATCTCCCTCCCTTCCCACCCCTCTAGGTTGATATAGATCCCCTGTTTGAGTTTCCTGAGCCATACAGCAAATTCTTCTGCCTTTTCTAAATCCAGTTTGAATATCAGGAAGATCTCAGTTCATGTACTGTTGAAACCTTGCTTGGAGAATTTTGAGCATTGTCATTGCTTATATCCTATAAAAACTAGCCTATGCAAGCACTTACCTTTCCACAGAGCTTCTGTCAGTGGGAGGATACTCTCAGAGGATTAGGAATCAAGATCTGATTAGGTATTTTACCATTGCCAGATATGACTACTGCATTACCATCCAGGAGGTATTACTTTCCTTATTGCCCTCCTTCAGTCTGAGGAATTCCAAAACCACATTTATTACTCAAGAACAGTTGCTTGTGACCTACTCTCAGGTACTAACTTTTGTATTATTTTAATTTATTGTTTGATTGATTTAATGTATTTGAGTGTCATGTACTACAAACCAACTAAATAAAATCAGGGAGATAGCTGAGTGACAGGAACTTCCTAGACAAGTTGTTCAGTTAATCATGAAATGAGAAAAAGCTGAAGAAACAGTTCCTGGGAAGAGCAAGGAAAAGGGAAGATTTGGGAATTTCAGCAGCAGGAGTTTGATGTTATGAAAGCTTTAAGGTTGTCATAAGTTAACTCCAACTTAATTCTGACAGCCTTCACTCTGTATGTTACTCCATAATTTTTAAAATTTCTAATAGATAAACTATAATTGACATAGCCTCTGTCAGATGCCTGCATTTGTGACCAGATGAAAAGATATTTTTATCAGATATATGACCAGGGTGGTGGGTAACAGGCTTCTGGTAACACGGAGAAAGTATGTGATATGTATTAATACATACTATATGAAAATTTAGTGGCTACCCTCCTGGAAAATGTAGAGAAGTTGTCATACTTTTGTCTGTTATCTTTCCCCTTCACTTAAACTGGTTGTCTGTTTTCCTAGAATGTATATATAATTATACCACCTAAGTAGCTTTCAATTACATCACCTCTTCCTACAGTCCTGGGATGATAAGTGTCATCTTTCTTCTCTTATTTCATTTTTCTATCTAACTTCCATTGGCTTTCTTGCACGAAGTCTAAAACTATAAAACTGTATGTATGAAATTCTACTCTTAAAAACAAAACAAAATCAATCAACCATCTTTTGGATGTGTCTGTGTTTTAATTACCCATATTGTACCCCAAACTGTGAAGCATTATATAAAAGGTGGACAGATAATCATACAGGACAGTGCCTCCTAAAATTTCATTTAAAAATCATGCTATACCTTAATCATTTGAAAAACAGATTTCAGCTTAAAACATATAATATTTATTACCCATAGCATATTAATTATGCAAGTGGTTTTCAAATTTTAGTTCCCAGTCAATAATTTAGACTGCTTCATAAAAATACAGAGTTCCTTTTCTTATAATTTGTTACTTTGGCCCATAATATCTTTCAGGGGCCCCAGAAAATAGTATGTAACAAACACCACACAGAATCTGGAGCAGGCTCTCTGAAGATTAAAAAGCTGAGAAAAATTTAACTATAATTTCAACCCTATGTGTCAATCATAAGCATAAATAGACATTATGAAATCAGTTATCACTACTGGCTATTGGTTGCTAATCATGCAGTTTTGAAAAGCTGAGGAATCATTTTCCTCTAGAACTTTAGATTTTTGCAAATATTAATTACTGTATTAGTGTATTTTGTATCATAATTATTAGGAAGAGAAAGAGCACATATTCACTTATGTATTATCATCTTCTCTTAAAAAGAAATGTAGGGGAAACTAAAATCAAGGCATGGTCCCAAGATTACACAGCAACTGAGACTCAATTCTTATTTACTATTCATTTTACTTTCTTCCACTGTCACTACATTAGCTTTCAAAGAATGTTCTACAAAAAAAATAAGTATTAAAAAAAGTAATAGGTTAATTTCACCAAATAATGTAAGTACTTTTTTTTCTTTTTTTATCAGCTGGAAGCAGCAGAGGAGTGTTATTCCTCCTGGTATTTCTCAACCAGACTCTTTTGCATGATAAAACAATTTTACTCTCATTGGCCTATTGTAGCATTTAAGTTCATTTCCCATCCATCTACATTCCAGTTGGGCACCATAGAGGTTTAGTTTTCCATCCATCTGTTGAAACAATCAACCCCTTCCTGTCTATGCTAATGATAGAAGAAGGATATATATATATATATATATATATTTTTTTTTTTTTTAAGGGCCCTGTAGTTGTTCTAGTTTAGTTTTATTTTGCAATCCAGAGGCATTTGGACCAGCAGGTCAATGAATTCTGGGAACTGCCTCATTCTGACACATGAGACCTTTGAGGAAAGAATCAAAGTTAAATCCCATGAATAAATGCTAGTGTTTAATAACCATTCCATTTATGGAAGCTTTATTGTGAATTCATAAAAGCAAGGACAACATTTCCTTGCTAGTCTACAAATCATCATCATAAGTAAGGCAATCTTGAATAAATTGAGCTGGACTATGTAGCCTGCTTGGCAGTTGAGAGTTTTTAAATATGGATGGGAGAAGCAGACACTGGAGAAGCTGTCCTAAAGCAAGCAAATGACAGCTCTCACAAATAAAGGGAAAAATGTTAAAACAATAAACGAAAGAGAAACAATTACTTGCTCATTACAAACATGTCATATTGCATTCTTTATTCTGATTGTGGAAAATTAGCCATTGACTACCAGAAACAATTGATTTTCCTTCACAGCTGTTTTCTAATTACATCTGAACACTGAAAATTCTAGTGCAGCCATTCAGCTGTACAAAGAGAATTTTCTTTTCTTATTGTTGCTTTTGCTGCAAGCTATACCCAGCAGCATGACTGGAGTGAGATGTTCTGTACTGTATGTCTGTGGTATTTGGATTGAATGCCATGCTTTTCAAGGATGTTATAAGAACTCAAATATTTTAAATTACACAGGGCTAGACTTAGTGAACAAGCTGTTTGGCCAGATGCTATTATATAGCTTTCTCTTTCTTTATAACACCATTATCAAAAGAAGAAAAAAAAAAAAAAAGAGTAAGATAGCTTCAATCCCAACATCCACTTCTTAGTCACTGTATAATTGCCAGTGGATCTATTTTTGTCATTGTGGTTTCTGATGAGTGCTTTGGCACAGTCTTTCAGTGGGGGTCGGGGGTGATAGGCAGTTTCCTGTCAGTTGATTCTGTGTGTAAATTCTAAGCAAAGAGCATGGAGATTATTAACAGGCAGGATTCCAAGGTTTCAGAGAAGCAATTGAAATTTTGGATGCTTTCTCTAAGCTCTTCAGAATTTCTCCCAAAAATGATTTCAGTCTTAAACGAGGCCAGAAATGTGAAATTTGCCCTTGGGAGTTTTCTAGGACTTGTGGTTAGTAAATTCTGGAAAAAGAGTTAAGCTACTTCCTTCAGAGCTTCGGGTTTCTAACTAACCCTTGCCATAATTTAGGTAAAATCAGCAATGTTAACAACTCTAATAAAGTGAAACCTCGAAATAAGCTTATTTCTTCTCAATGACATAGTTTTTTAAAAAAAACTTTAAGCTTTTTAATGCTATTGTACCAAGATCTGGTTTCTTTGCTGTCATTTATTAAATATTTGCCCTTCAACTAAGAAGTAATCTTAACCGCATGTCTGTTCACTAGATTGAGACTTTTTTTCCTTGTTTTGAATGTGATAGCCAACCTCTGTAGTTCCTGAAGCAATGCAATATAACTTGACATTTGCTATTTTACTTGAAAGCCTCAAAGAGTCTTCCATAGTACAGTCCATTTTAATATCTCTTCTGCCAAGATTAAGAAGATTGGGTTGATACTTTACCTCAAATTTTTCAATGTTTTTTATTCCAATTTTGGATAAATTTCATTTGCAACATATATAATATAAATAAATCTTAACAAGAAGTAGAACAACATAAAAGTAAAGAAGAAAAATCAGAGCCAGATTATAGATGAAGAAGAAACAGATTTTCAAAGGAATTATTACAATATAGGAAAAGAGAACCTCAGTATATATTGATCTCATTTCTAAATACAACATGGAAAAGTTGAGATTTATATCAAAGGGGCAGTTTGAGGGGGTCAGGGGATGGAAACCTCAGGGGTAAGTGGTGATTCTGGCTTAGCAGATTCAACACAATTCTTACTAAATTAGACCAGGGTTATCACCTAACTCTTGTGAGTAGTGGACGATGAGGAACTTGATCTTCAGATCCAGAGTGGTGAAGTCTCACTTAACAGGATTCTTGCATTTAAGCAAGAATCTTGAGGACATGCCTCAGGGAGCCAGGCTCAAGGAGCCAGTCAATAGTCTGGTCAAGGAGAGAGTCTTTGTCATAATGTACTGATACTAATTTTATTTTATTACATATTTGCTCAGTTTTTGATATTATAAAATGTGAAAACCATTAGCATCAAGTTTTTTAACCTCTCAAAAAGAATTTTTGAAACAATTAGGAAAAAAAGAGCTTTGGGTGTGATGGAGACACACAATTAATCTAACAAAATGGATTTTAAAAGATTCTGGGATTTTCCTCACATCTAACCATAAAACTATTAATAAAACAAAAACAATTTCCTATCAGCATCAAATAATGCCTAATGTACACTACCCAATATTCAGGATTTGGTTATCAAAATCAAAAGCATTGCACATATTTCATTTCTAAAAGGGTATAATATATAGAATTAGAGGCCTAAAGCTCAACATTCAGAAAAAAAAAGATCATGGCATCCGGTCCCATCACTTCATGGGAAATAGATGGGGAAACAGTGGAAACAGCATCAGACTTTATTTTGGGGGGCTCCAAAATCACTGCAGATGGTGACTGCACTCATGAAATTAAAAGACACTTACTCTTTGGAAGAAAAGTTATGACCAACCTAGATAGTATATTCAAAAGCAGAGATATTACTTTGCCGACTAAGGTCCACCTAGTCAAGGCTATGGTTTTTCCTTTGGTCATGTACGGATGTAAGAGTTGGACTGTGAAGAAGGCTGAGCGCTGAAGAATTGATGCTTTTGAACTGTGGTGTTGGAGAAGACTCTTGAGAGTCCCCTGGACTGCAAGGAGATCCAACCAGTCCATTTTGAAGGAGATCAGCCCTGGGATTTCTCTGGAAGGAATGATGCTAAAGCTGAAAGTCCAGTACTTTGGCCACCTCATGCGAAGAGTTGACTCATTGGAAAAGACTCTGATGCTGGGAGGGATTGGGGGCAGGAAGAGAAGGGCACGACAGAGGATGAGATGGCTGGATGGCATCACTGACTTGATGGGCATGAGTCTGAGTGAACTTCGGGAGCTGGTGATAGGGAGGCCTGGTGTGCTGCGATTCATGGGGTCACAAAGAGTCGGACACGACTTAGCGACTAAACTGAACTGAACTGAACTGAACAATTATTGGGAGGTGAGGAATGAAGGTCAAAAGGGCTGATTTCAGTGAATTCTTAAGCAAAGGAATCTTAGGAAGTCATCCATGATTTCAGTTGCCTACCATCCCTCTAAGAGTAACCATCAACAAGATAGCCCAAGATCTCTGGGAAAAAAAAACCCACATCTGCCATCTGCCAAAATCTACCCATTTACGCTCCACTATCACATGAGAACACTGGCTTCTAATCCTACACAACCTCATGAGATAGCCTCTCACCAGCTTAGTATAATTGAACCCCAGTGGGAAGGGTGGTAAAGACTTATAGTTTCCAGTCTTTATGCCCCTAAGGAATAGGAAGTGTCTTAGAAAGTCAGAGATGATCATATTACAAAAATATCTAGAAGAACTACATTTGAATACAAGAATCCAATTCCTGAAAGCAATAGCAACAATAATGATACCTCATGTACAGCTCTTCAATGAGACTGTCATTGAGTTTTTCTTTACCAATGGGCTTCCCAGGTAGTCCTGGTGGTAAAAAAAAAAAAAAAAAAAAAACACCTGCCTGCCAATGCAAGAGATGTAGGTTAGATCTTTGAGTCGGGAAGATACTCTGGAGGAAGGCATGCAACCCACTCCAGTATTCTTGCTTGGAGAATCCCATGGACAGAGGAGCCTGATGGGCTATAGTCCATGGGGTCAAAAAGATACAATTAGGGCAACTTAGCTTGTACATACGATATAAATTTTTCTCCAGACTTAACTCTGTGTTAACTATTCAATGATAGCAGCAGCAATATATACCACAAGGGAAGCCCTGATAAGGATAGAACTGTGATCTGATAGCATTAGTGTCCTTGTAAGAAGAGTCAGTGGAGAGCTCCTATCACCACGTTCTTGCTCTTTTTCCCTCTCAGAGCATGCACAAAGAAGAGATCAGGTAAACACAAAGCAAAAGGTAGCTGTCTGAAACCACAAGGGAGGGCTCTCACCAAAGGATAACTCAGCTGGAACCTTGATCTTGGACTTCTAGTCACCACAGTTGGGATAAAATAAACCTTTGTTGCTTAATAAGATCACCGATCTGTAATATTTTATTATGGCAGCCTAAGCAGATAAGTATGCTGCTGCTATAAGTCACTTCAGTCGTGTCTGACTCTGTGCGACCCCATAGATGCAGCCCACCAGGCTCCCCCGTCCCTGGGATTCTCCAGACAAGAACACTGAAGTGGGTTGCCATATCCTTCTCCAAAGCATGAAAGTGAAAAGTGAAAGAGAAGTCGCTCAGTCGTGTCTGACTCTTAGCGACCCCACAGTCTGCAGCCTACCAGGTAAAATAAAATTGAATTGTTGATTCTGCAAAGAAAATACAAAGTTTACTTTCTATTTGATTTGTTGAAATTGTTTGAGAATGATCATCACCACGGTCACTTATCAGAGCTTGATAACCATATTTATTTCCAAGTACACATTTAATCCCATTACTTGGTAGTTCACTTGAATGTTAGCTCTACAGTTATACCAAACTGTGACACTCCCTGTATTGACTCCATATAAGGCAGCATTATAAATTTAATTTAAGAATTAATGTTTCCAATTCAGGAAAAATTAAACTGATATAAACTCTTAATTCTTCTAGAGGGGAAAATTTATTTTGCTACCATAGTATGAAATGACAAGACAGAATAACCTCATTTTTTTTCTAATTTTTCATTATTATAAACCATACTGCATAAACACTCTTACCTCATTTTAGTTTGAATGTCTCTCTCTCCAAGCCAACTGAGCCAAGAATTTTGGATACAGACAATTTATTTCAGAGGATATCCCAGGCACCAAAAATGTGGAAATCGAAAAGGGAAAACAGGAAAGAGAAAATGGGCAATAAAGTATGTTTTAAGAAGAAGAATGCCACCGAGAGCAAACGGGATGTGATTCCACTGGGGCTTGTGTGGACAATGCCTCAAAATTACTCTACCAGCATACAAGGAGGCTGAAGCATTTAGCTCCTGCCTCTCCACTCCCTACATTGACAGCTGCCCCCAGCAATATTCACACAGGCATTTCCTAATTGCTCCCACATCCATCATTTAGGTCCCATTTGTTCCTGGAGAAAAGGGGTTCAACCAGAGAATGTAGACCCAGACACACAAGTCAGGGTCTGACAGCAGGTCAGGAGCTGTTTACAGAAGCAATAGGTGAACTCAGGCAGGCAAAAGGACATGAGTCAAATATTAACAGCATCTACTAAATCTTTATGCACTAAATAAATCGTTATGTATATATATAAGAGTTTCTCTAGGATACATGCATGTCTAGGGAAGCTTTCACTGAGTTATGCTAAACTGCATCTTTGATTTCATCAGATAGTACCAAACTATTCCTCAAAGTGGCCACAGGACTGGAAAAGGTCAGTTTTCATTCTAATCCTAAAGAAAGGCAATGCCAAAGAATGCTCAAACTACTTCACAATTGCACTCATCTCACACGCTAGTAAAGTAATGCTCAAAATTCTCCAAGACAGGCTTCAGCAATACGTGAACCATGAACTTCCTGATGTTCAAGCTGGTTTTGGAAAAGGCAAAGGAACCAGAGATCAAATTGCCAGCATCCGCTGGATCATGGAAAAACCAAGAGAGTTCCAGAAAAACATCTACTTCTGCTTTATTGACTATGCCAAAGCCTTTGACTGTGTGGATCACAATAAACTGTGGAAAATTCTGAAAGAGATGGGAATACCAGACCACCTAGCCTGCCTCTTGAGAAATCGGTATGCAGGCCAGGAAGCAACAGTAAGGACTGGACATGGAACAACAGACTGGTTCCAAATAGGAAAAGGAGTATGTCAAGGCTGTATATTGTCACCCTGTTTATGCAGAGTACATCATGAGAAACCCTGGACTAGAAGAAACAGAAGCTGGAATCAATATTGCCGGGAGAAATATCAGTAACCTAAGATATGCAGATGACACCACTCTTATGGCAGAAAGTGAAGAGGAACTAAAAAGCCTCTTGATGAAAGTGAAAGAGGAGAGTGAAAAAGTTGGCTTAAAGCTCAACATTCAGAAAACGAAGATCATGGCATCCGGTCCCATAACTCCATGGGAAATAGATGGGCAAACAGTGGAAACAGTGTCAGACTTTATTTTGGGGGGCTCCAAAATCACTGCAGATGGTGACTGCAGCCATGAAATTAAAAGACGCTTGCTCCTTGGAAGAAAAGCTATGACCAATCTAGATAGTATATTCAAAAGCAGAGACATTACTTTGCCGACTAAGGTCCACCTAGTCAAGCTATGGTTTTTCCTGTGGTCATGTATGGATGTGAGAGTTGGACTGTGAAGAAGGCTGAGTGCTGAAGAATTGATGCTTTTGAACTGTGGTGTTGGAGAAGACTCTTGAGAGTCCCTTGGACTGCAAGGAGATCCAACCAGCCCATTCTGAAGGAGATCAGTCCTGGGATTTCTTTGGAAGGAATGATGCTAAAGCTGAAACTCCAGTACTTTGGCCACCTCATGCGAAGAGTTGACTCATTGGAAAAGATTCTGATGCTGGGAAGGATTGGGGGTAGGAGAAGAAGGGGACGATCGAGGATGAGATGGCTGGATGGCATCACTGACTCGATGGAAACGAGTCTGAGTCAACTCTGGGAGTTGGTGGTGGACAGGGAGGCTTGGCATGCTGAGATTCATGGGGTCGCAAAGAGTCGGACACAACTGAGGGACTGAACTGAACTGATTCCTCAAAGTGGCAATGGCCAAAGACAATTCTGCAAAAAAAAAGAAAAAGAAAAGTTCCAATAGTCTGCTTTTTCACCAATATTTGCTACTATGAGAATATTAAATTTCTTGTCAATTTGATATTAAGTAATGTTTTACTGTATGTTAACTTGTAATTAAATCCTTGATTATTGGTAAGCTGACCATCTTTTCACATGTTTAACTGCCATTTGTACTTTTTTTTTCCTCTCCTGACTTGCCATTTATACGTTTTCCACTTTGCAGTTTTCCTTTTTTCTTATCAATTTGTTAATGGTTTATATACATTCAATCTTTAGTGTCTTTCCAATTTTTTGTCCTTATTTATGGCTGCTGGGAATGTAAAATGGTAGAGCCCTCTGAATGAAAACCTGCACATTAAAATTTTACAATATTACTCAGCAATCATGCTTCTGGGCATTTATCCTAGAGATGTAAAAGCTTGCATCCACACAAAAAGCTGTATGTGATGTTTCATTGTAGCTTTATTCATCATGCTGCTGCTGCTGCTAAGTCACTTCAGTCGTGTCCGACTCTGTGCGACCCCTTAGAGGGCAGCCCACCAGGCTCCCCTGTTCCTGGGATTCTCCAGGCAAGAACACTGGAGTGGGTTGCCATTTCCTTCTCTAATGCATAAAAGTGAAAAGTGAAAGTGAAGTCGCTCAGTCATGTCTGACTCTTTGCCACCCCATGGACTGCAGCCTACCAGGCTCCTCCATCCATGGGGTTTTCTAGGCAAGAGTACTAGAGTGGGGTGCCATTGCCTTCTCCATTATTCATCATAGTCAAATGTAAATAACCCAAATGTTCTACAATGTATGTTTGGCTTAACAAATGGGTAAATCTATATGGTGTGTACGTGCATGCTAAGTTGCTTCAGTTGTGTCTGACTCTTTATGACTCTATTGTCCATACTTGCCAGGCTCCTCTGTCCATGGGATTCTCCGGGCAAGAAAACTGGAATGGGTTGCCTTGCCCTCCTCCAGGGCATCTTCCCGGCCCAGGAATCAAACCCACATCTCTCATGTCTCCTGCATTGGCAGGCGGGTTCTTTACGACTCACACCACCTGGGAAGCATAAATCCATACCATGAGATAGCAAACAGTAATAAAAGAAAATAACAAATTATTTTTACATGCAATAATTTGGATTTATCTCAATGCCATTATGTTGAGTGAAAAAATATCTTGCATCACAAAAATATAGAGCCAAGTGACACAAATATGGAAATTGAGAACAAAATGGTTTTCGAGAGTTAGGGTTATTGGAGAGAAAGTTGTGAAATCCTTGTGGATGAAATAGTTTTCTATCATGGTTCTGGGTGATAGTTACATGGCTCTACACATTATAAAGTGACATAGACACTTGTACACATCTTGTACAATTGTTACAAATGTTAATTTCCTGGTTTGGATATGATACTACAGGCAGGTAAGACATAACCACTTAAGGTAATGGTGAAAGACACACACAGAACTTCCCAGACTATCTTTTATCTTTGTACCTTCTTATTAAAATATATTATTCCCAAACAGAACTTTTTAAAATTAAATCAGTAAGTGCTAAAGGAAATCAACCTTGAATATTCATTGGAAGGACTAATACTGAAGCTGAAACCTGATACTTTGGCCACCTGATGTGAAGGGCTGACTCATTGGAAAAGACCATGATGTCTGGAAAAATTGAAGGCAAAAGGAGAAGGGGGCAGCAGAGAATGAGATGGTTAGATAGCATCACATACTCAATGGACATGAATCTGAGCAAACTTCAGAAAATAGTGTAGGACAGAGAAGCCAGGCACGTTGCAGTCTTTAGGGTCGCAAAGAGTCAGACACAACTGAGCAACTGAACAACATCAAGAAAACAGAAAAGGAACCTGCCAGACTAACTGAAAATGCTAGTCATTTTATACTCTTGCCAAAAATAAATGAGTTTTTATTTCAGCACATCAAAAATATCATTTCATTATATCCTTTCCTGATGCTCTTAGGTGAGAGGCCTGTTATATTCTTAACTTGCTTCTCTTTAATCAGTATGTCCCTTTTATCTACTTGCCTTTAATTTTTTCTCTTTGTCATATTTGCAGTTTGAATGTAATATACATTGGTTTTCGCTGTTTGTTTAGTGTGAACTGTTAAATACATCCTGATCTCTGAGAATACTGGGTATTTTGGTTGATATATATCACTAATTTGGGCTTCCCTGGTGGCTCAGCTGATAAACAATCTGTCTGCAACATGGGAAACCTGGGTTCAATCCCTGGGTTGCGAAGATCCCCTGAAGAAGGAAAAGGCTACCCACTCCAGTATTTTGGCCTGGAGAATGGACTATACAGTCCAAGGGGTCGCAAAGAGTCTGACATGACTGAGCAACTTTCACTTTCACTAAAGATTACTCCCTGAAGTATATTTTCATCCTAATTATATCTTTCTTCTCCTTCTTCTCCTGAGTTTTCAGCTAGATTTACATTAGATTGTATGACAATAATATTGTTCCTCAAGTCACAGATCTCCTGGACTAGCTTTTTTCCCATTTTTTTCCCCTTTAAATTTAGTTTTCCTCCTCTCTTTGGAAATTCTATTGACCTGTCTTCAAACTGTCCAAATCTTTCCTAGGCTGTTTTCCTAGTCTATTCAAAGTCTACTGATGAGCCCATCTAACATATTCTTAATCTTTGTTTATGTGTTTTTTTTTTAATTTCTATCATCTCAATTTAATTATTTCTTACATTTTCCATTTCTCTGCTAAAACCACCAATCTTAGCTTTCATGTTGCCTACCTATTCCCATTAGAACCTTTAACATACTAATCATAGTTATTTCAAAATGCCTTTCTGAGAGGTCTAAAATGTTTATCACATCTAACTATGGCTCTGATCATTGTTTTGCCTCTTCAGAGAGAGAGAGGGCGGGGTGGGGGGTGAGGGTGGGGGGGTCGGAAGATGGAGAGAATGCCTTCATTTCAGGCTTTAGTTTTTTTCTTGTGTGTTTCACCAGACAAAAGTTCATCATGCTTTGCAATGTGCTAGATTTTGAGTGTCATATTCTAACTGGTTCTTCTCTTTGTGCTGCTTCTCAGAGACTCTCTTACCACTATTCGAGCTGCATTATAATACTATGTGTTCCCAACATTTGTAGTGGTAGTTGTCCCTTTCAGGATAGAGGGAGAGAAGAAGAGAGTTCTCTAATATTCTGAATTTGGGTCTCAGGGATACAGCCTTTGGAAATGTTCCTGCCTCTCCTCCAGATATATATAGGCTCTGATATGTATGCCATTCCCTCCCCTAGCTTTTGAGTTTTGTTTTGTTTTTTAACCCTGGTTCTTCAATTCCCAGCTGCAGTTGGTTACCACCAGTGCCCTCACTCTACAATTTTGTTGTTTATCACCCTGAAGATTATTTTGTTCCATAGGGAAGTTAGGGAGATGGTTTCCTGGACAAATTTGATAGTGGCTGCTATTCTCATTCCCTAGGTAGTTCCATGAGGCAAGCTTTCTTGTGGTTTTCCCAAATAGTCCTTTGAGCTTGTAGTATCCATGGAGGAAAAGCTTAGAAAAATGAAGTATATTCTCCTCCGTCTGTGGGTTCCCTCTGGCCTTTAGCAATATACGGACATCTAGCTCTATCTCTGCACTGGCTTAGATGGCCATGGACAGTGTCAGACAGGCACATATTCGGGTTCTGTCTCTCCCTGCAGAGCTCTCTTTAGATTTCAGGTTAGCAGTTTATCCTCTAATCTCAGTATCTTATGGATTCAAAAAGGTAATTAATTTTCAGTTCTTTCACTTTCATAAATGAGAATTACTGCCTTTTTATCTCTCTACTAAGGCTGAGCTGAAGCTGGAGTAATAATCATTATTAAAAAAAAAAACAAATTATTAAGATATTATACTGGGTACAATTTGTATCATTTACCAGTGAGAAAACTAAGGCTCTGGAATTCATATACAAAAAATAATTAGCTAGAACTTGGGAAAACAAGGCCAGAATCCAAGTTTTTTGAATCCCAATATAATATAATTCATAGCAAACAAGATTGTATGTCATTTTCCCTTTACTCTTTCTATTAATTATGACTTTTTGTAAGACAAATAAATATGGAAATCACTGAAGCAAGTCTTTAATTTTGTACTTACATAAAAAAGAGATGTGACATGTAGGAAATATGTAGAATTTTAGTGGAATATCTGAGACTACTAAAATTCACTGTTAATGATGCTGTGACATCATATTTCCTTGGTAAGAAAAAATAAATAGCCCTCATATATTTTAAAGACTTTTATGACAGATTATTTTTAAGAAGTATGACTTAAATTCTGAAGAGCCTATAAAATCAAAATGATCTTTATATTTAATATAAATCTTTCACAATGAACTACTACACTCATTATATTTATATTTTTGCATTTTGTAACTAGATAAAAATACAAATGAACCAAACATTTGTTATCACTTAACTGTATATTTTCAGTTGTTAAAATGTGCTAAATGATAGTTCATTTCCCCCACACACATTTAAGGGAAAAAGTCCCTAGTTTATGTAGACACTTTCAAATAAGCACTGCAGGTCTTTACTGAAAATATAAGTTGTTTCTTTCTTTATTTATTTATTTTTAAGTTTTGGTTTGCTTTAAGGAGAAAGCACTACCGCAGTAATATTAATATCTAGGGAGTATATCATATTTTTAAAGTAATCTCCAATGTGGTTTTAGCATATAGGAGACTCAAATGGATCAGTGGGAACAGATTATAGAATCCAAATGAGGTATATATGGTCAATTTATTTTCCAAAACAAGTAATGTGAGGTCTTTACAGAAAGTGAAAAAAGAGAAAATGGTCCATTTATTTTCCAAAACAAGTAATGTGAGGTCTTTACAAAAAGTGAAAAAAGAGAAAAGGATAATCTTTATCAAAAAAAGGAAGAGAAAATGTTCTGAAAAATTAATTATTTCTATCTAAAAGAATGAACTGCATCCCATAGTTCACTCTTTGACAAAAACTAACTCAAAACGAACTATGGCAGTGAAGTAAGAGGTCAAATTATAAAGTCTCTAGAAGAGATAAGAAAAAAAAATTCCTTGGTCCTTAGCATAGCAAAGGACGATAGGATATAAAATTTAGAGTTCATAAACATTTAACTTCCACCCTTCAAAACAAACTGCTAAGAAAATACAAAACTACTTCTGAGACTGGGATAAAATACTTGCAAACCATATATCTGATAAAGGGTTTCTATTCAAAATACATATAGAAATCTCAATAACAACATTAATAGTTCTTATTAACTGAATAAACAGTAAAAACAGACAAAACATTCTATTGTATATTTTATTGGGAAAGATCTAATTGTGTTAAAACAGTACTCAGCACCATTAGTAATTCTGTTGCTGCTGCTAAGTCGCTTCAGTCGTGTCTGACTTTGCAGCTCCAGAGATGGCAGCCCACCAGGCTCCGCCGTCCCTGGGATTCTCAAGTTAAGAACACTGGAGTGGGTTGCCATTTCCTTTTCCAACGCATGAAAGTGAAAAGTGAAAGTGAAGTCGCTCAGTCATGTCTGACTCCTAGCGACCCCATGGACTGCAGCTTACCAGGCTCTTCTGTCCATGGGATTAGCCAGGCAAGAGTACTGGTGTGCGGTGCCATTGCCTTCTCTGCATTAGTCATTAGGTCGTCTAGTCAAGGCTCTGGTTTTTCCAGTAGTCATGTACAGATGTGAGAGTTGGACTGTGAAAAGGCTGAGCGCCGAAGAATCGATGCTTTTGAACTGTGGTGTTGGAGAAGACTCTTGAGAGTCCCTTGAACTGCGAGGAGATCCAACCAGTCCATTCTGAAGGAGATCAGTCCTGGGATTTCTTTGGAAGGAATAATGCTAAAGCTGAAGCTCCAGTACTTTGGCCACCTCATGCAAAGAGTTGACTCATTGGAAAAGACTCTGATGCTGGGAGGGATTGGGGGCAGAAGGAGAAGGGGACGACAGAGGATGAGATGGCTGGATGGCATCACTGACTCGATGGACGTGAATCTGAGTGAACTCAAGGAGTTGATGATGGACAGGGAGGCCTGGCGTGCTGCAATTCATGGGGTTGCAAAGAGTTGGGCATGACTGAGCGACTAAACCTACCGACCGACCAACATACAAATTAAAGCCACAGTAAGATACCTCTACCTACTAGTGGAATAGCTAAAACTAAAGAGTCTGAAGGTAGCAAGAGTAGGTGAGAATGGGGAGCTACTGGAACTCTCATATACTGTTAGTGAGAAAGTAAAAATGCAATTACCATTTCTCATAGTTATGTATTTACTTATCACGTGAAGTATATGTTCACAGAAAGATCTGTCAAGTGTTTATAGTAGACATATACAATAAAGCCCCAAACTATAATCAATTCACCCAACTCAAATTAATAGTGAAAGAATTACTCTAATTGAAAAGACATACAAGGAAGATAATATGTAATTCCTTTTATATGGAATTTACAAAAAGTCAAATCTATACTGATAGAAAATTAAATCACTGATTGCCATAGACTGGAACTTGGGTATGAAATTAACAACAAAAAAGCCCCAGGGAACTGGTTCAAGTGATGAAGATAATCTCCGTTATAATTATGGTGGTAGGTCCACACTCTAATCATCTGTCAAAGGGCATCTAATCTTACACTTAAAACTGATCAAATTCACTACATAAAAATCATGCCTAAATAAAGCTGATTTTTAAAACGTATACTACACAGAGTCAGTAAATGGAGAAAATACAGTCTTTTAAATAACAGTACTAGAATAACTGGACATCCACATGCAAACAGCAGATTCTTGACACAGACATTTTACTCTTCATAAAAATTGAATTATAATGGAATATATATCTAAATGGAAAATGCAAGAAGACAACAGAAGAAATTCAAGACAAACTTGAATACAGAGAAGACATTTTTGATGGATCATGGATCGTGGATTTCTTCCATTGATCATGCCTTACAACATGTAAGTGGTAGTGCTTTTATGGACTGGTCCCTAAAGACAAACATTGTTTCTTCCAATTAATTCTATTTTTTAGAAGCAAGTCCTTAAATTCACCCCCCCCCAAAAAAAAAGGTGTGTGGGATTGTGGGATTAGGCTGCCTAGTTTTCTCTTAGTTTCTGTTTTTGTGCACATTTCTCTTGAAATCTAAAGAGAAAAATAATGCAACTTTCTACTTTATGGTCTGGGTGAGGTAAATAGAAAATACATTTTATTGGTACTTAGTATTACTCAATATAAATTGACTCTAATGTAGAGAAGATGATAGAGCATATGGTGATCATTTTCTAATATATACAAACATCGAACCATTGTGCTGTACACCTGAAAGTAATATAATGTGATGTCAATTCTCTCTCTATATACATAAAACTGGCACTTAGTACTGCTTAGTATAAATTGACCCTAATGCAGAGAAGCAACAGGATTCTGCCAGAACTTGAATCAAGAGAGAAGCATAAAGCCAGATCAAAATGGACCTTCTGATGACTTAGTCCCTGTTGTCTCCCCCTTTCTTGCGTTTCTCAAGGGCTAGAGGATTAATTAACAGGGGAGACATTCACTTCATAAAAGCAGATAAATAGAACTGATGAGCAGTTCACATTTTTTGGAGTGAAATGTCAGTGCACCAGCTGTCTGCCCTGATGACTTTCAACTTAGCTATTCAAAAGTTTGGGGCTTCTGACCCCATTTCTGTATTCTATTTTCTGTATGCTAATCCTCTAAAGCATAAAAGGTTATGATATACAGAAAAATCAAATATTCAGAAAAAGGGAAGCAAAACTACTATAAAAACTGTTAACATGAAAATGAGAAAATTATAAAGCAAAACCAAATGGAAATCATTTTCATAAAAATAAAATACTTGTATTAGAAATAAAGATTTCAGTAGAAGGATTTTATAATGGAATAATACAGGCAAAAATGCTATCTTATTGAACTAGAATATTAAGCTTTAAAAGCCTCTCAGAAATCATCAGAAAATAATTAAAAAATGGAAGCGCTAAGAACTTTATATATCTATTGGATAGAAACAGACACAAAGTTCCCTAAAATAAGAGTCTTAGAAGGAGTTATATAATATAAAAAAATAAATGGCACAGAGAAGATATTGAAGCAGGAAGGTTTGAACAGATCCAAATATTAGAGGAAGATGAAATATCTCATTAAAATATATCATAGTATAAAGAAAAAAATCTCTTAAAAAGCTAAAACCAGACATATAATAGTGAAACTAAGATTTTATAGAACAATGAAAAATCTAATTAACTCTTTATTAGATTTATAAGCAACATCAAAGCCACACAATGGAAAATTGTTTTCAAAATGTAAAAGATAAAGAATTGTACCATATTATTATTTTATGGTAAATGAAATTGATATATTAAATAAATATGTAATTTAAGATACCTCAGGCATTTTTATCATACAAAAATATTTATTGGAGGATAGCCTATTGAATGGATATTAACAACTTAGGGAAATGCTTAATTAAAAATGTAAAACAAGGGTGAGTAAAAATTTTATAAAAGTTATTATCATATAAAAACAGCAAGAATAAAAATGGAAAATAAGTAAAAATGTTATCTCTATTATGGTAGACTATAACCACAGAAGATATTAATATAATGAAAGGGAGTGGTGTCAGGGACTAGAGAGACTCTTAATGTCTATTCTGGCCCAAGAGAAAAATAAAATAATCAATGACTTTAAAACTGCAAGGGAATCCGAACCAAATAGAGTTTTAATAAATTAGAACCAACCACCAGATTTTTGAAATACATAGTGTTTTCAAATCAGAAGAAAAATTGATCTCTTCTTAAAATGAGAAAAAATAAATTCATCGAATATAAAATATAGCCATGATTATAAAACTGTAAATCAATTAAATTTAATGATGCAAAAGGAAAGAGCTTTACCTACACAGAGTGTCTCCATGTGGCCTTGATTTTTTAACAACATATATTTCATGGTTGCTCAGGTCTATAAAAGCAAGTGTTCCAATGATCAGATGGAGACCATATTACCTTTTATGGTCTATCTTTGGATGTACCATTGTCTTATTATTGCTACATACTAACAAGCCTGTGGGGATTAAAAGGAATAGAACATAGACCTCAGTTCTTAGTGGAAGGAAAAGATGTCAAAACACACTGTAAGAAGAGCATATGGCAGAGGAGATATTATTGTACAATCTGTCTGCCTTCTAACTAAAAGAGTCCATTTTTCTCTCACACAGAAAATATAACAATGTCTGCCCTCTAAAGCCCCTAGGCCTCCTACCATAGCAATATCAGTCCATCAAAGTTCAAGATCTCAGGTAAATCGGGTTCAGCTACAGCTGAAGCTCTTCAGCTCCTGTACTTTGTGCAGATCACTTTGAATACAATTTCTTTCTAACTGATGACCTGAGAACTAAAGGCATATTGTATGTTCCCCACATAGGCAGCATACAATGATAGGATAGGCATAGAATAGCCAATATAGACACCCCCCTCTCCAAAAACAGGAGATACAACAGTTAACTGGTCCATATAAAATATTCAGAATCCAGCCCAGGTACATGTAGCCAATTAATTATTTAGGACTAAATCCTCATGACTGAGATTTTTCGGTGGCCCTAGTCTCTGTACTGAGATCTTGGTTTTGCCTTCAGAAGGATCCTCCCTTTTCCTTAAGAAATTATTTGTGATTGTAAATGCGTAGTTTTCTCAGCCTGCTTTTTGCATGTATTACTTAAAGGAGTGTGAAAACCTTATTTTATTTTATATAGTCTCTCCTGGCCTCAACACAACATGACAGCATTAAAAAAAAAAAAAAGCCTAGCTTTTGGAGGTATTTATTTATTTTGTTTGTTTTTGTATATCAACATTCCCATTTTATTTTATTAAATTTATTTATTTTAATTGGAGGCTAATTACATTGCAATATTGTAATGGTTTTTGGTATACATCGATAAGAATCAGTCACAGGTGCAAATGTGTTCTCCATCAAGAACCCCCCTCCCACCTCCCTCCCAATCCCATCCCCCAGGGTCATCCCAGTGCACCAGCCTTGAGCACCCTGTCTCATGCATTGAACCTGAACTGGTGATCCACTTCACATATGATAATATACACGTTTCAATGCTACCCTCTCAAATCATCTCACCCTCGCCTTCTCCTACCGAGTCCAAAAGAATGTTCATTACATCTGTGTCTCTTTTGCTATCTCGCATATAGGGTCATCATTACCATCTTTCTAAATTCCATATATATGTGTAAGTATACTGTATCAGTGTTTTTCTTTCTGATTTACTTGGCTATGTATAATAGGCTTCAGTTTCATCCACCTTATTAGAACTGATTCAAATGAATTCTTTTTAATAGCTGAGTAATATTCCATTGTGTATATGTACCACTGCTTTCTTATCCATTCATCTGCCAATGGCCTCTAGGTTGCTTCCATGTTCTGGCTATTGTAAACAGTGCTGTGATGAACATTGGGGTTCACGTTTCTCTTTAAATTCTGGTTTCCTTGATGTGTATGCTTAGCAGTGGGATTGCTAGGTCAAACGGCAGTTGTATTTCCAGTTTTTTAAGGAATTTCCATATTGTTCTCCATAGTGGCTGTACTAGTTTGCATTCCTACCAACAGTGTAACAGGGTTCCCTTTTCTCCACACCCTGTCCAGCATTTATTGTTTGTTGACTTTTTGATTGCAGCCATTCTGACCAGCATGAGATGGTACCTCATTGTGGTTTTGATTTACATTTATCTGATAATGCGTGATGTTGAGCATCTTTTCATGTGTTTGTTAGCCATTTGTATGTCTTCTTTGGAGAAATGTCTGTTTAGTTCTTTGGCCCATTTTTTGATTGGGTCATTTATTTTTCTGGAATTGAGCTGCAGGAGTTGCTTGTATTTTTTTTTTTAGATTAATTCTTTGTCAGTTGCTTCACTTGCTATTATTTTCTTCCATTCCGAAGGCTGTCTTTTCACCTTGCTTATAGTTTCCTTTGTTGTGCAAAAGCTTTTAAGTTTAATTAGGTCCCATTTGTTTATTTTTGCTTTTATTTCCATTACTCTGGGAGGTAGGTCATAGAGGATCCTGCTGTGATTTACGTTGGAGAGTGTTTTGCCTATATTCTCCTCTAGGGGTTTTATATTTTCTGGTCTTATATTTGGTCCATTTTGAGTTTATTTTTGTGTATGGTGTTAGAAAGTGTTCTATTTAATTCTTTTACAAGCGGTTGACCAGTTTTCCCAGCATCACTTGTTAAAGAGATTGTCTTTAATCTATTGTACATTCTTGCCTCCTTTGTCGAAGATAAGGTGTCCATAGGTGTATGGATTTATTTCTGGGCTTTCTATTTTGTTCCATTGATCTGTCCTTGTGCAAGTACCATACTGTCTTGCTGACTGTAGCTTTATAGTATAATCTGAAGTCAGGCAGGTTGATTCCTCCAGTTTCTTTCTTCTTTCTCAAGATTTCTTTGGCTATTCAGTGTTTTTTGTATTTCCATACAAATTGTGAAATTATTTTTTCTAGTTCTCTGAAAAATACTATTGGTAGCTTGATAGGGATTGCATTGAATCTATAGATTGCTTTGGGTAGAATACTCATTTTCACTATATTGATTCTTCTGATCCATGAACATGGTATATTTCTCCATCTATTTGTGTCATCTTTCATCAGTGTTTTATAGTTTTCTATATATAGGTCATTTGTTTCTTTAGGTAGATTTATTCCTAAGTATTTTATTCTATAGACACCTCAAAACTCACTACTGGACACTTCATTGCACTCCAGAGAGAAGAGATCCAGCTCCACCCACCAGAACACCAATGCAAACTTCCCTAACCAGGAAACCTTGACAAGCGACTTGTTCAACCCCACCCACAGGGAGGAACTTCCACAATAAAAATGAACCGCAAACTTCCAGCATACAGAAAGGCTACCCCAAATACAGCAATTTAAACAAAATAAAAAGGCAGAGAATTATTCAGCAGGTAAAGGAACATGATAAATGCCCACCAAACCAAACAAAAGAGGAGGAGATAAGGAGTCTACTTGAAAAAGAATTTGGAATAATGATAGTAAAAATGATCCAAAATCTTGAAAACAAAATGGAGTTATAAATAGATAGTCTGGAGACAAGGATTGAGAAGATGCAAGAAATGTTTAACAAGGGCCTAAAAGAAATAAAAGAGTCAATCAATAATGAATAATGTAATAACTGAGATAAAAAACACTCTGGAGGGTACCAACAGTAGAATAACTGAGGCAGAAGATAGGATAAGTGAGGTGGAAGATAGAACGGTGGGAATAAATGAAGCAGGGAGGAAAAAAGAAAAAAGAATTAAAAGAAATGACAACCTCAGAGACCTCTGGGATAATGTCAAACACCCCAACATTTCAATCCTAGGAGTTTCAGAAGAAGAAGACAAAAAGAAAGGCCATGATAAAATACTTGAGGAGATAATAGTTGAAAACTTCCCAGATTACTATACTCAGCAAGGATATCATTCAAATATGAAGGAGGTATTCATTTATAACAGACTCCATTAGACAATGGTCACATCCACAAAAACTTTTCTCCAGGGGCTCCCTTGAATCTAGCATGTGATAAGCCTTTCAATATTCTTAGAAACCCTATTTTTTAACAGAGATGGCCACAGAGCATCCCATTAAGATATTCTGAAGGCATTTTGTGTGTGTTAAAGGATTTATAGGGGTGCTTTTGAAGTCTTAGCAAACACTTTACAGTTGCACCCTTAGTTTCATCTTTACCATGAGACATTTTTCTGATGGTGTCTGAGAGCTGATCTATGAACTATGGCTATTTCTTACTTCATGACTCTTCTTCTAAAGGAGGTTAAGAATGAGAAATAGTTTCATTTACAAACTCAGCAAGTCTAGGACTATTTATATTTACACTAAAATTTCCCCTTTCTCTTTTTGTATTTGGCAACTAGAAAATGATAGACAGCACACTCAAAACTTTGCTTATAAATCCCCTTACCTTAGATCATCATGTTCTTAGTATATCCTCTGCTTTCTACATTACTCTGGTTGTCAGTTTTATACTATCAGCCTCTGCATAAAAGGGTCTCCGTTCCTCCAGCTCCTGACAACATTTTCCTCTCTTTCCTTTAAAACCCCCATTAACAGCCTCCTCATAGTGCTTAACACTTTTAGTATCACTGTCTTTGATGACTTTTAGGTTTTCACTAATAGTTTCTCCAGTGCCCTTTCAGCTTCTTCCCAACCACTCTTATCAATAGCACTGCATCATATTTTAGATTTTTTAAAGGCAACATTCCATTACTGGTAGTTATCTATTATAAAATAGACTAGTTCATTATCTACTATAAAATAGATAACTAGTTAGTTATCTACTATAAAGCAGATATTATAAAATAGATAACTAGTTATCTAACTAGATAAAATATCTAGTAATTTATTATAAAAATTACTTCAAAAGCTAATGGCTTAAAACAATCATTTCATTATGCTCACATACTCTGTGAAATACCAGTTCAGAAAGGGCACAGTGAGGTGGCTTCCTCTCTCTAACTTGCTATGTAAGAACTCAATGGAAAGAAGTCTTAGATTGGTAATGACTAGCTGAAGCAGGGCAAGACTCATCTAGAGGCTTCATCATTTACATGCCACTAGTGATGGTGGCATCACCAGTGATGGTGATGGCCACTGTGATTGCCATCTGGGACAGTCAAGTAGATGATACTCTGTCAGTTCATCTACAAATAGTATTTTATGTGACTTGACCATCTTGACAGCATGGTAGATAGACATGGTAGCCTTGGATTTCTAACGTGGCACTCAGAACTTGAGAGGCAAGTTTTCCAAGTTAAGTGATGGAGACTCAGTTGCCTTATATGATCTAATTTAATTACATAAAACAAAAACAATTATATATATTTTGAAATATCTGAGTATGTGCAAGGCTTAGTGAGGCTGGTTCATGTCTTTCTATATTCAGAGGACAGCTTAACAGAGAATGAGGTTATGCACTTTCAAGAAAACTCAGTTCCACAGAGTTGGTAAATTGATACTGGCTGCAGTGTGGAACCCCAAGCAGGGTCACTATGTGTGCACATCTTGGGAAGGGGGTGATGTCTTATTTTCTCTCCATGTGGACCTTTGCACAGTCTACTTGGTCTTCTACACAGCACAATGAGTTGGTTCCAAGAAAGGTATCTCAATAGAATCAAAAGGAAACTATTTTGGTTTTGATAATCCAGCTTTAGAAGTCACAGAGCATTATTTTTGTCATGTTCACAAACATTACTGGATCCAATACTACTTCACAATGAGAAAACTGTCAAAACTATATTACAGAAAGAGAATGTGTAATGGGAAATACTGTTTTATTTGAAACATCATTTGAAGCCATCTTTGAAACTAGTAATCTACATGATGATTATGGTTAATATTGTTGTACAATATACTTGAAAATTCCTAAGAGAATACATCCTAAAAGTTTTCATCATAAGGAAAAAAAAGATTATTTTGTTTCTTTTTGCTACACAAAAAATGATGAATATTAACTAAAAACAGTGCTAATCATTTTGCAATATATGTGACTCAGGTTATTTTGCTGTAAAAATTAAATGTATACAGAGCTGTTCATTGATTAGATCTCAACAAAACTGAAAAAAAGATAAAAGGGCAATCTGCCAAACAACTCTACTATTATAACTTTCTTGGAGGAAAGAAAAAAGTACAGTACATATGATGCATGCAAGCATATATGTATATACCCATATACAAATATATGCATGAATAATCATTGGTTATGAAATTGAGATCTTTATAGTCATTTATATAAAGAATTTACCTGAATTCTTAGTTTTTTTTTAATTTAGAAAAAGTTTGAGTGTGTTTGTTTTGGGTCCATTTGAGTTTACTGTACCAAGGAAGCTTAGGAAAAGACACATTATTTAGCACACAATAAAATTTGATTTTATTTTTTGAGATAACTAGTACATGACACACTTCCACAAAATGTCTTCTTTCAAAAATAAAAATTATCTTAATTATTATATCAAAATATAAATAAATATGCCAATTAACTTATTATAGAGTTATTAGTAAAATGCTATTGAGAGATATTTAATTTTAAAACAAAGTCAATCTTAAACAATTAAGGTTAGTAATTCACTTAAAATACTAACAAAATAAAGGATTCTCAGAATGAGAACAAAAGATGGCACAGCTGGATAATTTTTTCACACAAAATTATGTTTTAGATCATCAATTTGAAGAAAAAAGTCATTATCAGAATAAACTCAGCTTGTCCTATTCTTAAATAACACAGAATCTATATTCTAAAAAATATATAATTCTCCTTATTTGGTCACATAAATGCAAATGTTGCCTTTGCTTGACTTGCATTAGAAAACACAAAGAATTTATGCCATGATATGGCACTGCTGCTGTTGCTGCTGCTAAAGTCGCTTCAGTCGTGTCCGACTCTGTGTGACCCCATGGACTGCAGCCCACCAGGCTCGCCCATCCCTGGGATTTTCCAGGCAAGAACACTGGATTGGGTTACCATTTCCTTCTCCAATGCACGAAAGTTAAAAGTGAAAGTGAAGTCGCTCAGTCATGTCAGACTCAGCAAACCCATGGACTGGGGCCTTCCAGGCCCCACCATCCATGGGATTTTCCAGGCAAGAGTACTGGAGTGGGGTGCCATTGCCTTCTCCTGATATGGCACTAAACACTGATTATTCTCTGGAAATGTTTTAACCTATTACAAAATTTGGTCAGGTACTCATTTTTATAAAGTTAAACTCTCAAATCAAAAAAGATCTTCACGACCAAGAAATCATGATGGTGTGATCACTCACCTAGAGCCCAACATCCTGGAATGTGAAGTCAAGCGGGCCTTAGAAAGCATCACTACGCACAAAGCTAGTGGAGGTGATGGAATTCCAGTGGAGCTATTTCAAATCCTGAAATATGATACTGTGAAAGTACGACACTCAATATGCCAGCAAATTTGGAAAACTCGGCAGTGGCCACAGGACTGGAAAAGGTCAGTTTTCATTCCAATCCCAAAGAAAGGCAATGCTAAAGAATGCTCAAACTACCGAACAATTGCACTCATCTCACATGCTAGTAAAGTAATGCTCAAAATTCTCCAAGCCAGGCTTCAGCAACACGTGAACCGTGAACTTCCAGATGTTCAAGCTGGTTTTAGAAAAGGCAGAGGAACCAGAGATCAAATTGCCAACATCCGCTGGGTCATGGAAAAAGGAAGAAAGTTCCAGAAAAACATCTATTTCAGCTTCATTGACTATGCCAATGCCTTAGACTGTGTGGGTCACAATAAACTGTGGAAAATTCTGAAAGAGATGGGAATACCAGACTACCTGACATGCCTCTTGAGAAACCTATATGCAGGTAAGGAAGCAATAGTTAGAACTGGACATGGAACAACAGACTGGTTCCAAATAGGAAAAGGAGTACGTCAAGGCTGTATATTGTCACGCTGCTTATTTAACTTATATGCAGAGTACATCATGAGAAACGCTGGGCTGGGAGAAGCACAAGCTGGAATCAAGACTGCCGGGAGAAATATCAATAACCTCAGATATGCAAATGACACCACCCTTATGGCAGAAAGTGAAGAGGAACTAAAAAGCCTCTTGATGAAAGTGAAAGAGGAGAGTGAAAAAGTTGGCTTAAAGTTCAACATTCAGAAAATGAAGATCATGACATCTGGTCCCATCACTTCATGGGAAATAGATGGGGAAACAATGTCAGACTTTATTTTGGGGGCTCTAAAGTCACTGCAGATGGTGACTGCAGCCATGAAATTAAAAGACGCTTACCCCTTGGAAGAAAAGTTATGACCAACCTAGATAGCATTTTGAAAAGCAGAGACATTACTTTTCCAACAAAGGTCCATCTAGTCAAGGCTA
This sequence comes from Ovis canadensis, assembly GCF_042477335.2. Classification (NCBI taxonomy): domain Eukaryota; kingdom Metazoa; phylum Chordata; class Mammalia; order Artiodactyla; family Bovidae; genus Ovis; species Ovis canadensis. The sequence continues at coordinate 77,179,145 of NC_091252.1, forward strand.
TGGTTTTTCCAGTGTTCATATATGGATGTGAGAGTTGGACTGTGAAGAAAGCTGAGTGTCAAAGAATTGATGCTTTTGAACTGCGGTGTTGGAGAAGACTCTTGAGAGTCCCTTGGACTGCAAGGAAATCCAACCAGTCCATTCTGGAGGAGATCAGCCCTGGGATTCCTTTGGAAGGAATGATGCTAAAGCTGAAACTCCAGTACTTTGGCCACGTCATGTGAAGATTTGACTCACTGGAAAAGACTCTGATGCTGGGAAGGATTGGGGCAGGAGGAGAAGGAGACGACAGAGGATGAGATGGCTGGATGGCATCACTGACTCGATGGACATAAGTCTGAGTGAACCCCGGGAGTTGGTGATGGACAGGGAGGCCTGGCACGCTGCAGTTCATGGGGTCGCAAAGAGTCAGACACGGCTGAGTGAGTGAACTGAACTGAAACTGCTCAGTAAACCTTGATTTTGAACTTCCCTGTTGGCTCTGTGCTAGTGCAGGAGACAGGAGTTCCACCCCTGTCCAGGAAGATCCCATATGCCATGGATCTCTGAAAGCTAAGCTTGAGCACTGAAACTACTGAGTCCGAGCCTGGAGGCCAAGAGAGCTTCAACTACTGAAGCCCGAGCACTCTAGAGCCTGTGCTTTGCAACAAGAGAAGCCATCACAATGAGAAGCTCCCACATGGCAACTAAAGAGTAGTCCCCAATCACTGCAAATAGAGAAAGCCCACCTGCAACAATGTAGACCCACCACAAACAAAAATAAAATTAATTAATTAATTTTTTGAAATCAACATTTTATAAGGTTCCCAGCAAGCAAATAAATTTCTGTAAGGAAAACATTGGAACTGTGATATGGTCGGGGTACTTAATTTTATGCTTACTGATATATTGATAAGATGATTAATAGAGGGCTTAAAACTCAAAGACAATATAAGTATCTGTTTAAAAAAGTTCTATTTATTTTGAAATATTTGCTGAACAATTCAAATGAAAGAAACCACAAGAAATGCCACGTATAATAAGCTGATTTTGTCTTAACTAATTTCTAGACAAAGGAACAGTTGAGATGATTTTATTCTGACAATTAGCTATGTGCAGACCACTTTCCCCCCAATTCTCTTCCCCTGTGATTTTAGGTTAGAGTGAAGTAAAATGGACTGGAATGGGTGAATTTAACTCAGATGACCATTATATCTACTACTGTGGGCAAGAATCTCTTAGAAGAAATGGAGTAACCATCATGGTCAACAAAACAGTCTAAAATGCAGCACTTGGATGCAATCTCAAAAACGACAGAATGATCTCTCTTCATTTCAAAGGCAAACCATTCACTATCACACTAATCCAAATCTATGCCCTGACCAGTAATGCTGAAAAAAGCTGAAGCTGAATGGTTCTATGAAGACCTACAAGACCTTCTAGAACTAACACCAAAAAAGACATCCTTTTCATTATAAGGGACTGGAAAGCAAAAGTAGGAAGTCAAGAAATACCTGAAGTAACAGGAAAATTTGGCCTTAGAGTACAGAATGAAGCCGGGCAAAGACTCAGAGTTTTGCCAAGAGAATGCACTCGTCATAGGAAACACTTTATTCCAACAACACAAGAGAAGACTCTACACAGGGATATCTCCAGACAGTCAATACCAAAATCAGATTGATTATATTATTTCCAGCCAAAGATGGAGAAGCTCTACAAAGTCAGCAAAAACAAGACAGGGAGCTGACTGTGTCTCAGATCATGAACTCCTTATTTCAAACTTCATACTTAAATTGAAGAAAGTAGGGAAAACCACTAGACCATTCAGGGATGACCTAAATCAAATTCCTTTCCATTACACAGTGGAAGTGACAAATAGATTCAAGGATTCAGATCTGATAGAGCCTAAAGAAATATGGACGGAGGTTCGTAACATTGTACAGGAGTCAGGGATCAAGGCAATTTCCATGAAAAAGAAATGTAAAAAGGCAAAATGGTTGTCTGAGGAGACCTTACAAATAGCTGAGAAAAGAGAAGTGAAGGAGAAAAGGAAAAATATACCCATTTGAATGCAGAGTTCCAAAGAATAGCAAGGAGAGATAAGAAAGCATTCCTCAGTGATCGGTGCAAAAAAATAGAGGGAAACAATAGAATGGGAAAGACTAGAGATCTCTTCAAGAAAATTAGAGATACCAAGGGAACATTTCATGCAAAGATGGGCACAATAAAGGACAGAAATGGTATGGACCTAACAGAAGCAGAAGATATTAAGAAGAGGTGGAAAGAATACACAGAAGAACTATACAAAAAAGATCTTCATGACCCAGAGAACCACAATGGTGTGATCACTCACCTAGAGCCAGACATCCTGGAATGCAAAGTCAAGTGGGCCTTAGGAAGCATTACTACGAACAAAGCTAGTGGAGGTGATGGAATTCCAGTTGAGCTATTTCAAATCCTAAAAGATGATGCTGTGAAAATGCTGCACTCAATATGCCAGGAAATTTGGAGAACTCAGCAGTGGTCATAATACTGGAAAAGTTCAGTTTTCATTCCAATCCCAAAGAAAGATAATGCCAAAGAATGCTCAAACTACTGCACAGTTGCACTCATCTCACATGCTAGTAAAGTAATGCTCAAAATTCTCCAACCCATGCTTCAACAGTACATGAACTTTGAACTTCCAGATGTTCAAAGTGGATTTAGAAAAGGCAGAAGAACCAGAGATTAAATTGCAACATAACTGCAATTAAATCATTGAAAACACAAGAGAGTTCCACAAAAATATCTACTTCTGCTTTATTGACTAGGCCAAAGCCTTTGAATGCGGGGATCACAAAAGCTCTGGAAAATTCTGAAAGAGATGAGAATAACAGACCACCTGACCTGCCTCCTGAGAAATCTGTATGCAGGTCAGGAAGCAACAGCTAGAACTGGACATGGAACAATAGACTGGCTCCAAATCTGGAAAGCAGTACAAGACTATATATTGTCACCCTGCTTATTTAACTAATTTGCAGAGTGCATCATGAGAAATGCTGGGCTGGATGAAGCCCAAGCTGGAATCAAGATTGCTGGGAGAAATATCAATGACCTCAGATATGCAGATGACACCACCCTTGACACCACCCAGATGACGGCACAAAGTGAAAAAGAACAAAAAAGCCTCTTGATAAAAGTGAAAGAGGAGGATAAAAAAGTTTTCTTAAAACTCAACATTCAGAAAACTAAGATCATAGCATCTGGCCCCATCACTTCATGGCAAATAGATGGGGAAACAATGGAAACAGTTATAGACTTTATTTTGGGCGGGGGGGGGGCGGTGCTTCAAAATCACTGCAGATGGTGGCTGCAGTCACAAAATTAAAAGACATTTGCTCCTGGAAGAAAAGTTATGATCAACCAAGATGGCATATTAAACAGAAGAGACATTACTTTGCCAGCAAAGATCCGTCTAGTCAAAAGCTATGATTTTCCCACTAGTCATGTATGGATGTGAGAGTTGGACTATAAAGAAAGTTGAGCACCAAAGATTTGATGCCTTTGAACTGTGGTGTTGGAGAAGACTCTTGAGAGCCCCTTGGACCCCAAGGAGATCCAACTAGTCCATCCTAAAGGAAATCAGTCCTGAACATTCATTGGAAGGACTGATGCTGAAGCTGAAACTCCAATACTTTGGCCACCTGATGCAAAACTGGGAAATATTGAAGGCAGGAGGAGAAGGGGATGACAGAGAATGAGATGGTTGGATGGCATCACCGACTCAATGGACATGAATTTGAGTAAAGTCCGGGAGTTGGTGATGGACAGGGAAGCCTGGCATGCTGCAGTCCATGGGGTCGCAAAGAATGGACACGACTGAGCAACTAAACTGAACTGAACTAAACAACAGGAATGCTTGCAAGTTTGAAGCTGAAAGATCCTTATGATGGCCTGAGCTTCACTTGAGCTTACTCAAGTTGCCAATATACTGACTCACCCTGTCAGGTAGGCCACTACCCTACAGTCCATCAACTCTACTACTTCAGTTGCTCCAGGTCATGGCACACTGCACCCTCACTATAAATGATGCCAGCAACTTCTGGACTAAATTAGCATTTTGAGGTTGAAGGCAGTTAAAAATTCACACATGCTTCAATTTGTTCCTATCAGTTCCTATTTGCTTTTGTTTTCCATCTTTTCCAAGGCAAGCTTTATCCAGTCTGTCAGCTGTTCTGCCTACAGCAATTTTAGGTTTAGCAGCAGACAATGATGTAAGTCTTCCTTAGAATTCTTCACCATCCTCCACAATTATGTAATTCCATCCATATAGTAAACCACATTATTTCATATTACACATTCTGGTATACTTCCCTGGTCAAACCCTAACTAATACATCAGTCAAGTCAGTTAAATCAGGTTCAGGACACTTATTCTACTTAAGTTCAGGGTTCAGTTACTGTGTTTTGATAATCTTTGCACATGTCATTGTCATGTTTCCTTCCTTGAACATCTTTCTCCAACTTTAAGCAGAAATTGAAGAGTTACTGAATGAAGATACACATGTGTTAGATAATTAATGAACTATGAACATTCTATCCCTCAAGCATCTTGAAGTCTACATTAAGAATGAAGTACTGAAAATTCCTGGGGGCGGGCCTAAGATGGCAGAGGAATAAGATGGGGAGACCACTTTCTCCCCCACAAATTCATCAAAAGAACACTTAAACGCTGAGTAAAGTCCACAAAACAACTTCTGAATGCCGGCAGAGGACATCAGGCGCCCAGAAAAGCAGCCCAGTGTCTTCGAAAGGAGGTAGGAAAAAATATAAAAGACAAAAAAAGAGACAAAAGAGGTAGGGATGGAGCTCTGTCCCAGGAAGGGAGTCTTAAAAAGAGAGGTTTCCAAACACCAGGAAACATTCTCACTGCCGAGTCTGTGGTGAGCCTTGGAAGCACAGAGGGCAACATAACAGGGAGGAAAAATAAATAAATAATTAAAACCTACATATTATGTGCCCAACAGTAACTCCCCCAGCAGAGAAGCAGTGCAAACATCTGCACCCGCCACTAGCAAGCGGGGGCTGGGCAGGGAGGCGCAGACTGCATTGCTTAGAGTAAGGACCAGGCCTGAATGCCCTGAGGGCAATCTGAGTGAACTAACTTGGGCTAGCAAACCAGACTGTGGGATAACTACCTCGCGAAAAGCCCTAACCTAAGACACCGCCAGGCCCGCTCACAGAACAAAGGACTGAACAGAGCTAAGCCCATTGCAGACCATCCCCCTCTGGTGACAGGCAAGCGAGGGCAGCCAGAGCCGGAAGGGGGCAATCACGGCGCCAGAGAGACCTTATCTACCAAACTGCAAGCAGGCTTCTTTGCTAACTAAGACTTCTTGGGGTTCTGGATGGACAACATCCACCTGAGAAGGTACGCCAGTTTTACACCCAGAAAATGGAGCAGCAGGGACGGGGGAGGTGATAAGTTGCAGCAACCACGCTCACCAAACACTTCACCACCTGAGCTGCTTGGACCTGGGAAGGGCACAAAATGCAGGACCAACTGAGTCTGCACCTCTGAGGACTACCTGAGTGCCTGAACCTGAGCAGCTTAGACCTGGGAGGTGCATGCAGCCCAGGGTCAGCCTCGGACGGTTTCTGGCGGAGCAACCTAGAGGCTGAGCAGTGTGGGCAGGGACAGCACAAGCATCATGAGCGGGGACAGGCCCAGTGTTGCTGAGACACTGCAAGCACATGCCAGTGTTATTTGTTTGCAGTGTCCCTCCCTCCCCACAGCGAGACTGAACAAGTGAGCCTAAAAAAGTGTCCACCACCTCCCCCTTGTGTCAGGGTGGAAATCTGACACCGAAGAGACCAGCAAACAGAAGAAGCTAAAACAGAGGGAACTGTCTTGGAAGTGACAGGTGCATTAGATTAAAACCCTGTCGTTAGTACCGATTACATAGGAAGGGGCCTACAGATCTTGAGAAATATAAGCTGGACCAAGGAAATATCTGAAAATGAACTGACCTCACACTGCCCACAACAATACCAGAGAAAATCCTAGATATATTTTTACTATTTTTACTATCATTCTTTTTTTTTAATTTTTTAAAAATTTTTAAGTCCTCGATACTCCTTTAATTTTCATTTTTATAACCTACTATTACTTTGCAAAAAAAAAAGAGACCTTATTTTTTAAAGCAAACTTCATATATATATATTTTTATATAATTTTTGTGACTTTTTTTCTTTTCTTTAATATTGTATTTTTGAAAATCCAACCTCTACTCTAGATTTTTAATCTTTGCTTTTTGGTATTTGTTGTCAATTTTGTACCTTTAAGAACCCCATATTCAGTACCCATTTTTACTTGGGAGTGAGATTACTGGCTTGACTAGTCTCTCCCCCTTTGGACTCTCCTTTTTCTCCACCAGATAACCTCTATCTCCTCCCTCCCTCTTCTCTTCTCTACCCAATTCTGTGAATTTCTTTGCATGTTCCAGATGGTGGAGAACACTTAAGGAACTGATTACTGGCTGGATCTCTCTCCTTTTGATTCCCCCCTTTATCCTCCTGGCCACCTCTGTCTCCTTCCTCCCTCTTCTCTTCGCTGTATAACTCCATGACCATCTCTGAGCAGTCCAGACCGTGGAGTGCACATAAGGAAGTGATTACTGGCTAGCTTGCTCTCTCCTCTTTTGATTTCACCTCATCTCATTCAGGTCACCTCTAACTCCCCCCTCCCTCTTCATTTCTCCATGTAACTCTGTGAACCTCTCTAGGTGTCCCTAATTGTGGAGAAACTTTTCATCTTTAACCTAGCTGTTTTATCAACGGTGATGTATAGATGGAGAAGTCTTGAGACCACTGTAAAAATAAGACTGAAAACCAGAAACAGGAGGCTTAAGCCCAAATCCTGAGAACACCAGAGAACTCCTGACTCCAGGGAACATTAATTAACAGGAGCTCATCAAACGCCTCCATACCTACACTGAAACCAAGCACCACCCAAGAGCCAACAAGTTCCAGAACAAGACATACCACACAAATTCTCCAGCAACACAGGAACACAGCCCTGAGCTCCAATATACAGGCTGCCCAAAGTTACTCCAAACCCACTGACATCTCATAACTCATTACTGGACACTTCATTGCACTCCAGAGAGAAGAAATCCAGCTCCACCCACCAGAACACCGACACAAGCTTCCCTAACCAGGAAACCTTGACAAGCCACCCGTACAACTCCACCCACAGTGAGGAAACTCCACAATAGAGAACTCCACAGACTTCCAGAATACAGAAAGGCCACCCCAAACACAGTAATATAAACAAGATGAAGAGGCAGAGGAATACCCAGCAGGTAAAGGAACAGGATAAATGCCCACCAAACCAAACCAAAGAAGATGAAATAGGGAATCTACCTGATAAAGAATTCCAAATAATGATAGTGAACATGATCCAAAATCTTGAAATCAAAATGGAATCACAGATAAATAGCCTGGAGATAAGAATTGAGAAGATGCTAGAAAGGTTTAACAAGGACTTAGAAGAAATAAAAAAGAGTCAATATATAATGAATAATGCAATAAATGAGATAAAAAACACTCTGGAGGCAACAAACAGAATAACAGAGGCAGAAAATAGGATTAGTGAAATAGAAGATCGAATGGTAGAAATAAATGAATCGGAGAGGGAAAAAGAAAAACAAGTTAAAAGAAATGAGGACAATCTCAGAGACCTCCAGGACAGTGTCAAATGCCCCAACATTCGAATCATAGGAGTCCCAGAAGAAGAAGACAAAAAGAAAGACCATGAGAAAATACTTGAGTAGATAATAGTTGAAAACTTCCCTAAAATGGGGACGGAAATAATCACCCAAGTCCAAGAAACCCAGAGAGTCCCAAACAGGATAAACCTAAGGCAAAATACCCCAATACACATATTAATCAAATTAACAAAGATGAAACACAAAGAACAAATATGAAAAGCAACAAGGGAAAAACAACAAATAATACACAAAGGGATTCCCATAAGGATAACAGCTGATCTTTCAATAGAAACTCTTCAGGCCAGGATGGAATGGTAAGACATACTTAAAGTGATGAAAGAAAATAACCTACAGCCCAGATTGCTGTACCCAACAAGGATCTCATTCAAATATGAAGGAGAAATCAAAAGCTTCACAGACAAGCAAAAGCTGAGAGAATTCAGCATCACCAAACCAGCTCTCCAACAAATGCTAAAGGATATTCTCTAGACAGGAAACACAAAAAGGGTGTATAAACTTGAACCCAAAACAATAAAGTAAATGGAAATAGGATCATACTTATCAATAATTACCTTAAACGTAAATGGGTTGAACGCCCAAACCAAAAGACAAAGACTGGCTGAATGGATACAAAAACAAGACCCCTATATAGGTTGTCTACAAGAGACCCACCTCAAAACAGGGGACACAGACTAAAAGTGAAGGGCTGGAAAAAGATATTCCATGCAAATGGAGACCAAAAGAAAGTAGGAGTAGCAATACTCATCTCCGATAAAATAGACTTTAAAACAAAGGCTGTGAAAACAGACAAAGAAGGACACTACATAATGATCAAAGGATCAATCCAAGAAGAAGATATAACAATTATAAATATATATGCACCCAACGTAGGAACACCACAATATATGACAAATGCTAACAAGTATGAAAGGGGAAATTAACAATAACACAATAATACTGGGAGACTTAAATACCCCATTCACACCTATGGATAGATCAACTAAACAAAAAATTAACACAAAACACAAACTTTAAAAATACAATAGACCAGTTAGATCTAATTGATATCTATAGGACATTTCACCCCAAAACAATGAATTTCACCTTTTTCTCAAGCGCACATGGAACCTTCTCCAGGATAGATCACATCCTGGGCCATAAATCTAGCCTTGGTAAATTAAAAAAAAAAAATTTGAAATCATTCCAAGCATCTTTTCTGACCACAATGCAGGAAGATTAGATCTCAATGACAGGAGAAAAATTTTTAAAAATTCCAACATATGGAGGCTGAACAACATGCTGCTGAATAACCAACAAATCACAGAAGAAGTCAAAAAAGAAACCAAAATGTGCATAGAAATGACTGAAAATGAAAACACAACAACCCAAAACCTGTGGGATACTGTAAAACCAGTGCTAAGGGGAAAGTTCATAGCAATACAGGCATACCTCAAGAAACAAGAAAAAGTCAAATAAATAACCTAACTCTACACCTAAAGCAACTAGAAAAGGAAGAAATGGAGAACCTCAGGGCTAGTAGAAGGAAAGAAATCTTAAAAATTAGGGCAGAAATAAATGCAAAAGAAATGAAAGAGACCATAGCAAAAATCAACAAAGCCAAAAGCTGTTTCTTTGAAAGGATAAGTAAAATTGACAAGCCATTAGCCAGACTCATCAAGAAACAAAGGGAGAAATATCAAATCAATAAAATTAGAAATGAAAATGGAGAGATCACAACAGACAACACAGAAATACAAAATACAAAGAAATACTACTATCAGCAATTATATGCCAATAAAATGGACAACGTGGAAGAAATTGACAAATTCTTAGAAAAGTACAACTTTCCAAAGCTGAACCAGGAAGAAATAGAAAATCTTAACAGACCAATCACAAGCACGGAAATTGAAACGGTAATCAGAAATCTTCCAGCAAACAAAAGCCCAGGTCCAGACGGCTTCACAGCTGAATTCTACCAAAAATTTAGAGAAGAGCTAATACCTATCTTACTCAAACTCTTCCCGAAAATGGCAGAGGAAGGTAAACTTCCAAACTCATTTTATGAGGCCACCATCACCCTAATATCAAAATCTGACAAAGATGCCACAAAACAAGAAAACTACAGGCCAATATCACTGATGAACATAGATGCAAAAATCCTCAACAAAATTCTAGCAATCAGAATCCAACAACACATTAAAAAGATCATACACCATGACCAAGTGGGCTTTATCCCAGGGATGCAAGGATTCTTCAATATCCACAAATCAATCAATGTAATTCACCACATTAACAAATTGAAAAATAAAAGCCATATGATTATCTCCATAGATGCAGAGAAAGCCTTTGACAAAATTTAACATCCTTTTATGATAAAAACTCTCCAGAAAGCAGGAATAGAAGGAACACACCTCAAAATAATCAAAGCTATATATGACAAACCCACAGCAAACATTATCCTCAATGATAAAAAATTGAAAGCATTTCCCCTAAAGTCAGGAACAAGACAACGGTGCCCACTTTCACTGCTACTATTCAACATAGTTCTGGAAGTTTTGGCCACAGCAATCAGAGCAGAAAAAGAAATAAAAGGAATCCAAATTGGAAAAGAAGAAGTAAAACTCTCACTGTTTGCAGATGACATGATCCTCTAAATAGAAAACCCTAAAGACTCCACCAGAAAATAACTAGAACTAATCAATGAATATAGTAAAGTTGCCAGATATAATATCAACACACAGAAATCCCTTGCATTCCTATACACTAATAAAGAGAAAATAGAAAGATAAATTAAGGAAACAATCCCATTCACCATTGCAAATAAAATAATAAAATACTTAGGAATATATCTACCTAAAGAAACTAAAGACCTATATATAGAAAACTATAAAACACTGGTGAAAGAAATCAAAGAGGACACTAATAGATGGAGAAATATACCATGTTCATGGATTGGAAGAATCAATATAGTGAAAATGAGTATACTAACCCAAAACAATCCATAGATTCAATGCAATCCCTATCAAGCTATCAATGGTATTTTTCACAGAACTAGAACAAATAATTTCACAAGTTGCATGGAAATACAAAAAACCTTGAATAGCCAAAGCAATCTTGAGAAAGAAGAATGGAACTGGAGGAATCAACCTGCCTGACTTCAGGCTCTACTACAAAGCCACAGTCATCAAGACAGTATGGTACTGGCACAAAGACAGAAATATAGATCAATGGAACAAAATAGAAAGCCCAGAGATAAATCCACACACATATGGACACCTTATCTTTGACAAAGGAGGCAAGAATATACAATGAAGTTAAGACAATCTCTTTAACAAGTGGTGCTGGGAAAACTGGTCAACCACTTGTAAAAGAATGAAACTAGAACTCTTTCTAACACCATACACAAAAATAAACTAAAAATGGATTAAAGATCTAAATGTCAGACCAGAAACTATAAAACTCCTAGAGGAGAACATAGGCAAAACACTCTCTGACATAGATCACAGCAGGATCCTCTATGACCCACCTCCCAGAATTCTGGAAATAAAAGCAAAAGTAAACAAAGGGGACCTAATTAAAATTAAAAGCTTCTGCACAATAAAGGAAACTATAAGCAAGGTAAAAGACAGCCTTCAGAATGGGAGAAAATAATAGCAAATGAAGCAATTGAAAAAGAACTAATCTCAAAAATATTCAAGCAACTCCTGCAGCTCAATTCCAGAAAAATAAACGATTCAATCAAAATTGGGCCAATGAACTAAATAGACATTTCTCCAAAGAAGATATATGGATGGCTAACAAACATATGAAAAGATGATCAACATCACTCATTATCAGAGAAATGCAAATCAAAACCACAAGGAGGTACCATTTCATGCTGGTAAGAATGGCTGCTATCCAAAAGTATACAAGCAATAAATGCTGGAGAGGGTGTGGAGAAAAGGGAACCCTCTTACACTGTTGGTGGGAATGCAAACTAATACAGCCACTATGGAGAACACTGTGGAGATTCCTTAAAAAACTGGAAATAGAACTGCTTTATGACCCAGCAATCCCACTGCTGAGCATAAACACCAAGGAAACCAGAATTTAAAGAGACATGTGTACTCCAATGTTCATCCCAGCATTGTTTATAATAGCCAGGACATGGAAGCAACCTAGATGTCCATCAGCAGACAAATGGATAAGAAAGCTGTGGTACATATGCACAATGGAGTATTACTCAGCAATGAAAAAGAATACATTTGAATCAGTTCTAATGAGGTGGATGAAACTGGGGCCTATTATACAGAGTGAAGTAAGCCAGAAAGAAAAACACCGATACAGTATACTAACGCATATATATGGAATTTAGAAACTTGGTAACAATAACCCTGTATGCAAGACAGCAAGAGGCACGGATGTATAGAACAGTCTTTTGGACTCTGTGGGAGAGGGAGAGGTTGGGACGATTTGAGGGAATGGCACTGAAACATGTATAATATCTTACAAGAAATGAATCGCCAGTCCAGGTTCGATACAGGATGCTTGGGGCTGGTGCACTGGGATGACTTGGAGGGATTGTATTGGGAGGGAGGTGGCAGCAGGGTTCAGGATGGGGAACACGCGTATGCCCATGGCAGATTCATGTTGATGTGTGGCAGAACCAATACAACATTGTAAAGTAAATAAATTAATAAATAAATAAACACCTCTCAAAAAAAAAAAAAAGAATGAAGTACTATATTCTAATTTATTTGGTCATATAAACTACCCTGGGTTTATCTAGAGCAGCTGCTGCTGCTGCTAAGTCATTTCAGTCATGTCCAAATCTGTGCAACCCCATAGTTGGCAACCCACCAGTATCCCCAGTCCTTGGATTCTCCAGGCAAGAATACTGGAGTTCTTTGCCATTTCCTTCTCCAATGCATGAAAGTGAAGTCGCTCAGTTGTGTCTGACTCTTAGCAATCCCATGGACTGCAGCCCAGCAGGCTCCTCTGTCCATGGGATTTTAAAGGCAAGAGTACTGGAGTGGGGTGCCGTTGCCTTCTCCATATCTAGAGCAGGATTTATAGAAATTGATACATAAGAAAACATACCAAAATGTTCTGTGATTATAATAAGGCCAAAAATTCCATTCATTAACCATACACCTTCTATGTGGAAGCACTAAGATTTAGGGTGACTGTACAGATAAATAAATAATGCCCCCAAACCCTTCAGGTAAGTTTACCATAAACTAATAATCTTGATGGTAACATGAGAATGTTTCTTCCTTGAAAACTTAAAGAGCATAAATAATACAGTATCTCAGATAAGGTGACACGTGAACTGGGTCTTGAATAACAGAAGATGTCTTTCTGGTATACCAAGGACAAAGATGGGTTATAGAGTTAGAAATAGTAACAAAAAAGTGAGACATAAAAGGGCACCCAATGTTACTGCTCAGATATGTGTTGTACATAGATAATTCTGAAGTCAATGAGGAAAATATATTGGAAGTGGAAATTGGACACTGGGTTATTGGTTTGCAAGCTTAGCCATTAATAATTTAGGAAGGCATTAACAGTATCATACACTTGAGATTCCTAGTGCAGAGATCTCAAGTAAATTGATTTACATCTAGGTTTGAAGATCAGTTGAGAGGTGGACATCTTTGCTTAAAACTGATCAGTCACTAGCAATTGGGGAAGACCAAATTAGAGCACAAAATATGGATTGCTTGTTTAAATGGATTTGGGAGACATCTTATTTTCAATTAATTTATAAGCTTAGAATGAATTATAAAGTGTTTAAATAAATCTCCAAATAAGGTTAATATTATCTCCAAATAATTCTAAAATATAAAGCTATCTGAATAACTAGGTCTTTTAATAGTAGAAGCATAATATTTTCTCTGAGATTGCATCTTTAGATAACCCTGGAGTCCCAGATTGCTTTTAGTTCTCTAAGATTAACTTCTTAATGTCTCATAGATTTCTACTGAGATTATAACTATTCTACTTTACACTGGTAAAATAAAAATATAGTCAAATTCCTTGGGGATGTGATCTAATCACAGCCAAAACATGGCATTTGAGAAACCATTTCTCACAGACTAATATTGGCTCACACAAGTTATTATTCCACTGGAATTATCCTTTCATGGGAGAACCAAGGTTACTTTTAATTTTAGTATTAGTACTGTATCCTTCTTCTTGAAACATAGTTTTAATATTCTTAGCAATTCATAACTTTTAAAAAACACATTGATAGAAGGATATTTGAGATTTCGATCATTTTGTTTCCAAAAAAACAAAATATTTTAGGGAAACAACTGCTTATCAGGATAAACCAGGATTACTTTGCAATATATAAAACTTAATTCAAAGATAAAAACCAAGTAAACAAAGGTACTTATGGCAGAAGAAAGTAAATACATTTAAGATATTCATTGAAGATCTAATGGAAATTCCCTTAACACAATCAAGTTGCTAACCAGTGAAATATTGCAATTAATTGTGGAAACTTCTTCAGAATACTTAAGAAATAGATTAATTTATTCCCAGATATATGTTCTTGGCAATAAACACAAAGGGGAAAAGTTTAGCTTTATATACCACACATTAGAGGACCAACAAATTGAGGAATCTCTCTTGATCAGGAGTCCAAACCTCTGGGATCTAACAGTGAAAATCTGAGGTGGAGCTGATGTAATAACAATAGAAACAAAATGCACAATATATGAAAAGTGCTTGAATCATCCCCAAACCAATCCATTCTCCTCAGTCCATGGAAAAACTGTCTTGCATGAAACTGGTCCCCAATGTCCAAAAGGTTAGGGCATACTGCATAAACCGCAGATTAAAAGACACTTTCTTACATCAAAACAATAAGAGAATTTTGGGGGGTTATTTTTGTACACTAAAATGGAAAAAGTAAAGATATTATACTACAATATTATAAAAAAAAAACAAAGAAAAAATATTTCGATAATTTTAGGAGAACACTGTTGAAGCAAGATTTTGAAGTGTGAATCAATGATTTTGAAATCCTATTTAGAGGATAAAGTGAAATTCTATTTTACAATTATAAAGGTTATTTTCTGGTATGAAATTGTACACAAAAGAAGATTAAAGCATGGAAATAGCAGTAATTTATTAACTCAAAGTTATTTAATATCTGTGAGTATCATGGTGGCCCAGAGGTAAAAAATCTGCCTGCCGTGTAGGAGACTCGGGAGATACGGGTTCAATTCCTGGGCTGGAAAGATCCTCTGGAGGAGGAAATGGCAACCCACTCCAGTATTCTTACTGGGAAAATCCCATGGACAGAGCAGCCTGGCAGCTACAGTCCATAAAGTGGCAAAGAGTTGGACACAACTTAGCAACTGAGCACAGTGAGCACTGAGCACCATACTTTTTTTAGTTCAGAAGACCTATAAGTGAAAACATGTTTCCACTCTCTTCAAAGTATTTGTAGAGTATTGATTAAAACTTTATGTAAAGAGCTACTTCTTGTAATTGTAGCATAAAAATAGTTGGACAATTCTCTGAAGAAAACAAAAATAAAACTGGACTAAATTGTCTCAAAGGGACTTTCCAGTGTCCTGAAGTGGAAAAAAAAAAAAAAAAACAATATACAACAAATTTAGAAATGTTGACTCTGGCTGAGCTCTTCTGGAAATTTTAGCCTTGTTGATCCTGAAAGAGCCTGTGGAGCAAAATTCAACAGAAACTGCAGTATTTATCCAATATTGAAACTGTTTCTCAACCCAAACATAGCTCCATCAGCAGAGTATTAGGGACTGAAGGTGGCTGACTGCTTTGCAGAGAAAAGAAGCAAAACGAAGACCTTTAAAAGCTTAGGCTTAAAAAAAAAAATGTATGGTGACATTAATGTCTCACACAGGGTAAGGAAGAGAGTCATTGTGCTGTTTGAGTCCAGGCAAATGAAAAATCAATAACCTTAAAAAATAAAACAGAAGAACGTCCCTACAAAGTATAATCTATAATATATAGTTTTCAACAAAAATTACTAGAAAAGCAAAAAAATAAACAAATAAAGATTATTCATATTGAAGAAGGAAAAATTAGTCAACAGAAACTCAGTGTGAGCACATGCTTAATTAAGCACACAAAAACTTTAAACCAATGATTTTAATATTTTCATATAACTAAAAGACAAAGATTGGATTGAAGGCAGGAGGAGAAGGGGACGACAGAGGATGAGATGGTTGGATGGTATCACTGACTCAATGCACATGAGTTTGAGTAAACTCCAGGAGTTGGTGCTGGACAGGGAGGCCTGGCATGCTGCAGTCCATGGGGTCGCAAAGTGTCTGACATGACTGAGCGACTGAACTGAACAGAAAAGAAAAATATTTTTAACACCAATGGAAATATATTAAGGATGATGCAACAATATTTTGCTGGTAAAATATATAGTCATCAAAACAAAAACTTCACGATGTGTTAGGAAGCATTTTGGAGACGGAAAAAGAAAGAAATATTGAATTGAAAAATGAATTAGTAGTGATTATTTAATACAAAAATCAGAGCAAACAACAATGAATGGCATCAGAGAGCCCATATTCTAATATTGTGAAACAATACTATGCAATCCAACATATAAATGACTTTCCCAGAAAGGAGAGAAAGAATTAAAAGTACATGACAGTGAAAGTGTTAGTCACTAAGACATTTTCCACTCTTTTGCGACCCCATGGACAGTAGCCCACCAGGCTCGTCTGTCCTTGAGATTCTCCAGGCAAGAATACTAGAATGGGTAGCCATTCCTTTCTCCAAGGGATCTTCCTGACCCTAGGATCGAACCCGGGTATCGCACATCACATACAGAGTCTTTACCATCTGAGCCACCGAAAAGTACATACTGGAAAAAAAAAAAAAACTTGAAAACTTCCAAAATTTAGGTAAAACTTTAATTCACACATCCAATAAGATCAATAAAATCCATAAAAGATCAAAACAAAGAGACTTAGGAATAGACACACCCCAATCAAACTGCTAAAAGCCAAAACTAAACTGAAAATCTTAAAGGCAGAAGGAGAAAACTGGCATCACACATAGGAAACAACAATCTGTTAATGAATGGCTAACTTCTCATCAAAAACAATAGAGAGCAGCAGGCAGATGGATGATAAGGTGAAAGTGATACACACAGACACACACACACACACCAATACAAACTACCAACCAGAAATTCTACATTAAGCAAAACTTTCTTTCAAAAGTCAACGTAAAATAAAACCATAAAAAGCTACTCATATTTCTCTTATAAACAGAGAATTTATGTTTAGAAGTACTGTTCTACTAGAAATAGCAAATAAAGTCCTTCAGATTGAGAATAAGTGACCATAGATTTGTAACTCAGCTGGACAGGAAAAAAGGAAGAACACTACAAATGGTCAGTATAAAAGTAATTAAAAATAATGATATACACACACCACACATCAGGAGAGAGAGCAAGCAAATGAAGATCTTCTAGGGGATAGTTGTTTTTTAATCAGTGTAAGTAAATATTAACATTAAATACATTGTTGTAAATAAAAAATACATAACACAAACTTTATGGCAGCCATTAGAAAGCTAAGGAGAAGGCAATGGCACCCCACTCCAGTGTTCTTGCCTGGAAAATCCCATGGACGGAGCCTGGTAGGCTGCAGTCAATGGGGTCACTAAGAGTAGGACACGACCGAGCGACTTCACTTTCACTTTTCACTTTCACTTTTCACTTTCATGCACTGGAGAAGGAAATGGCAACCCACTCCAGTGTTCTTGCCTGGAGAACCCCAGGGACGGGGGAATCTGGTGGGCTTCCATCCATGGGGTCTCATAGTGTCGGACATGACTGAAGTGCCTTAGCAGCAGAAAGCTAAGAGCAGGAACAAGGCAAGGAAATCTGTCGTCACACTGCTTTTCAATATTGGAAAGGAATTTCTAGCCAATAATACAAGCAAAGGGGAAAAAAGTCACAACAACTGGAAAATAAGAAGCAAACCTGCCTGTTCACAGGTGGTATGATATGTGTAGAAAATCTTATAATTTCTATAAGAGAGTCACTGAAATTGATGTGAATTTAACAAAGTTTCAGAATACAAATCAATATGCAAAATAAATTATATTCCTATATACAATTACTAAGCAATCTAAAAACACAATTTTACAAAAATTCTATTAACAAAACAATTTAAAAATTTGTAAAAAAAAATTGATGGAAGATGTGCAATGCATGTATGCTAAAGACTGTAAAAGAATGCTAAGAACAAGTAAAGAAGATCTATATAAGGTGTCAGTCATAAACCATTTCATGTATTGAAATACTCAGTCGTCTTAAGGAGGTAATTTTCTCTAAACTGATATATGATTAAAAATATTGCCTGTGAAAATCTTAGGTTTTATTCAGAAAGTGACAGGCAGATATTTTTATTTATATGGAAATCCAAAGTATCTAACTTGTGGAAACAATTTTGAAAAGTAGTGCCAAGTTGGAAGACTTATTTTACATGATATCAAACTCCACCTTGGGGTTCCATAGTAATCGAGACAGTGTGTTATTAGTTAAAGCCTACACATAGCAGAGATTCAGATATTGACCCAAAGACATATGGTTAATTGATTTTTCACAACAGTGCCAAGGAAATTTAATAGGGAAAGTATAACATTCTCAGTAAGTAGTGGTAGAACAACTAGATACACAAATGACCAAAAAAAAAAAAGAAAAAGTTTTGCTTTCACCACACTCTATTCACAATAATCACCTCATGGTCGATCATAGTCATAAATGTAATTGAAAGTGAAAGTGAAAGTCACTCACTCGTGTCCAACTCTTTGCGACCCCGTGGTCTGTAGAGTTCATTGAATTCTCCAGGCCAGAATACTGGAGTGGGTAGCCTTTCCCTTCTCCAGATAAATGTAATTACTAAAATCATAAAACTTCTGACACGAAACATGGGAGAAATTTGTTTTGTGTTTTGGGATCAGGCAAACTTCCTTAGATAGAAACGAAAGCTAGAATTGTAAAAAGGAAATCTTGATAAATTGTACTCTGTCAAAATTAACAAATTTTTTTTTATCAAACAAAACCTATCCAACTTTATTCATTTGATCACAAAGCCTGTGTTCATAGTAGCTAACAGCATGCACAGAAGTTAGTATATTGCTTCTAAATGCAGGGAAAAGATGCAAGGCTTTAATTTTTGAGAACAGTCTAAAAAATATAAAATGATCATGCTGCCTCAATACTGAAAAATAGTATTCACAAGCAGCATGTGTATCTACTACTAATAATACTCCATATTACATCAGAGAAAATTAAAAAACAAAATTGAGTATATACACTTCATCCTAAAGGCAATGTATATGTATCTTCGCCAATAAGTTTTGAATGAAATGTCATAAAACCAACTAAAAGAGTCAGGTCTCTTCTGGACAAGAGTTCATTACTAAAAACACCTCAAACATAGCTGTTTGTTTTTTATTTTTAATTTAATTTTTATTTTATATTAGAGTATAGTAGATTTATAATGTGTTAGTTTTGGGTATACAGTAAAGTGATTCAGTTACGCACATTTAAATTCTTTTTCAGATTCTTTTCCTATATAGTTTATTATAGAATATTGAATAAAGTTCCCTGTGTATGCCCTTGTAGATTATCTATTTTATATATAGTAGTGTGTATATCTTAATTCAAAACCCTTAATTTATCCCTTCCCCCACCCTTCACTTTGGTAACCATAAATTTGTTTTTTATTTCTGTGAGTCTATCTCTGTTTTATAAATAAGTTCATTTGTATCATTTTTTTAAGATTCCACATATAAGTGTCTTTTTCAATGTTTGTCCTTAAAAACACAGTTAAAAAATGCAAGACACAGACTGGAAGAAAATGTTTCCAATATATAAATCTCAGAAAGTACATGTATCAAAAATACATAAAGAATTCTAACTACTTGACAATAAGAAAACCCAATAAGTAACTATGCAAATGATTTAAAGAAACACATAACCAAAGGAGATGTTAAGGGGCATATAAGCATTATCACACATAAAAAGATGCTCAAAAACCTAGTTAATGGGGAAACAGAAATTGAAACAACAATGTGATACCACTGTGTGCCCACTGAAACGGCTAAAATTAAAGAGAATTGATTTTGGCAATTGCTCTGTATGTTTGTGTGTGTGTTAAGAAAAACAAACATTTACCGTAGGACCTGGCAATTTATTTCAGGAATATATCCAAGAGAAATGAAAACATGAAAGAACTATTTGCAAATACTCACAGCAACATGTGCATAATAGTTCAAAATTGTAACAAACAAAATATGTTTCAACCAGTGAATGGACAAAACAGGATGTATATGTGCTTACAAGTGAACTTGAACTAAGTGTCAATGGACACTAGTGAATCTCAGAAATTATAATCTTAAGGAAAAGAAGGCAGACACAAAAGACTATAAGCTATATTGTTGCTGTTTAGTCTTTAAGTCTTATCTTATTCTTTGCAACCCCATGGACTGTAGCCTGCCAGGCTTCTTTTTCCCAGGGATTTCTCAGGTAGGAATACAGAGTGAGTTGCCATTTCCTTCTCCAGAGGATATTCCTGACCTAGGGAGGTCTCCTAGACCTGACCAACCAGGTCTCCTCCTTGGCAGGTGGATTCTTTTCCACTGAGCCACCTGGGAAACCCATATGGTACATACATTTATTTAAAATTTCTAGAAAATGGGAAACATAGTGTCCACATGCACACACTCACACACAAGAAGATAAGAATTGCTTGGAGATAAGGAAGGAAGCAGTGATCAGCTACAATAGCAGGGAGGAAGTTAGGTGTAATGGATATGTCCTAAAACTCATTTTTTATGATGAGTGTATAACCATATAATACATATTTATTAAAATCATTGATATTTACAATTAACAAGGGTGAATTTTATGGTATATAAGTTATACTCAATAAAAGCATCAAAAAAGAAAGAAGTATTTATCAAACCTATATGCAGGTCAGGAAGCAACAGTTAGAACTGGACATGGAACAACAGACTGGTTCCAAATAGGAAAAGGAGTACATCAAGGCTGTATATTGTCACTCTGCTCATTTAACTTCTATGCAGAGTACATCATGAGAAACGCTGGGCTGGGAGAAGCGCAAGCTGGAATCAAGATTGCCGGGAGAAATATCAAGAACCTCAGATATGCAGATGACTCCAGCCTTATGGCAGAAA
Organism: Ovis canadensis; assembly: GCF_042477335.2. NCBI lineage: Eukaryota > Metazoa > Chordata > Mammalia > Artiodactyla > Bovidae > Ovis > Ovis canadensis. The sequence continues at coordinate 77,200,077 of NC_091252.1, forward strand.
GTGAAGAGGAACTAGAAAGCCTCTTGATGAAAGTGAAAGTGGAGAGTGAAAAAGTTGGCTTAAAGCTCAACATTCAAAAAATGAAGATCATGGCATCTGGTCCCATCACTTCATGGGAAACAGATGGAACAGTGGAAACAGTGTCAGACTTTATTTTTCTGGGCTCCAAAATCACTGCAGATGGTGACTGCAGCCATGAAATTAAAAGACACTTACTCCTTGGAAGGAAAGTTATGACCAACCTAGATAGCATTTTGAAAAGCAGAGACATTACTTTGCCAACAAAGGTCCATCTAGTCAAGGCTATGGTTTTTCCAGTGATCATGTATGGATGTGACAGTTGGACTGTGAAGAAGGCTGAGCACCGAAGAATTGATGCTTTTAAACTGTGGTGTTGGAGAAGACTCTTGAGAGTTCCTTGGACTGCAAGGAGATCCAACCAGTCCATTCTGAAGGAGATCAGCTCTGGGATTTCTTTGGAAGGAATGATGCTAAAGCTGAAACTCCAGTACTTTGGCCACCTCATGCGAAGAGTTGACTCATTGGAAAAGACTCTGATGCTGGGAGGGATTGGGGGCAGGAGGAGAATGGGACGACCAAGGATGAGATGGCTGGATGGCATCACCGACTTGATGGACATGAGTTTGGGTGAACTCCGGGTGTTGGTGATGGACAGGGAGGCCTGGCGTGCTGCAATTCATGGGGTCGCCAAGAGTCGGACACGACTGAGTGACTAAACTAACTAAACTGAAGTGAACAGTGAGGGTAATGAGGGCACTGACTAAGTCATTTTTGAAATCATATACAGATAGAAATTACAGCAAGGAAGGGAGCTTCTTTTTACCCATTAAACAGGTAAAATGACAGTTGTGGTACTAACATAAAAGGAAAATTATTCTGAATACTTAGAAGCAATATCTCACAGGATAGCCTCCAATGAGATACCTTAATTGAATACTTTCTTAATTGGAAGGAAGTAAAGCACAGAGAATTTAACTACTTTGCTAACCATTAATTCATCAATATGTGTAATTTTATTTACTTTAAATCAGTAAATACAAAATGAACAGTAGACCTCTTAACTTTGAAAACTGGTGGCAATATTATAAAGAGGATGAAACATATTAAATGTTATTAGAAATTTAAGTAGCAATTTAAAAATTGTATACTAGAAATACATGATTGAAGAACTGTTAATACTTTTATAAATATTTTAACAACTACATATTTTGCTCATGTGAAATGGTCTGCCTCTATCTGACAAATAAATACTCAATTTTAAGACATTATTTTCTTTTACATATATCCTTTATGCATGCCTTTTACTTCTAAATAACTAACTTAAATATATTTTACTTTGATCTAGAGCAAAAGGAAAGTTGTTAAAGTCATTTATGATTATTGGACTGGAAAGCCTAATTACTTTAGAATCCAATTTGCATTCATCAACTGTATCATTAGTATCACACTCTAGCATTTTGGAAGTACGGGTTTTCAAATGAAGGAAAATAAAATTTTAAATACCTCTTTTCAAACAGTAAGGCCATATAAATTATAAAATCAAGCTTTGCTTAATGTTTCTTTATGCCTTTTACACACAATGTCATAGTAGGAAAAACTATTTAGTCAAATACCCACCAAAATAAAGAATCTGTTTCAAAAAGACCTTTGGCAACAGGTTATTTTTGTATATATGAACACCTATCATAGGGAACTAATTCCCTCAGCAATTTAAATCATTATATGAGATCATTTTGTAACACAGATTTCTTATACTTTAAGATAAAATCTGCAGTTTGCTTCATCCAGAAAAATATTTGGTTTTCCTAACCACAGCCCTGCTATATTTAGACAGCTACATCTTTCAAAATCTTCTTTACTGTCCCAGCTAAATAACTGTCATATTTGTAACAACTGCTCATTTGACAAACTATAACGATCTTGCTTTGGTGATTCTGGTAGTCAGTTCTCCTCACCCCAGTTTTTAAGGAGTCTTCTAATTTAAAACATTGCTTGTCCAATGGGCCCAAAATAGAATCTTATCACATTTAATCAAATGTCTATAAAAACAGAATATTCACAGGGACCTTTGAAATAAAGCAAAGGTGAGAATTGGGCTTAGAGGACCAAAATAAATACCATAATTTTCATAAAAACATAATGATACATTTTAACAACTAGTAATATATAGATTCAAATTATGTTTCAATGAAGGGGGATAAAAAGGCTACAAAAAGATTAAAAAATGATTAAAGTTTTAAAAAATCACACAAAAAAGGACTAAGCAAATATTAGATTCATGAAGGGCAATGAGGACCTAAATCATTTATGTGAACCAATGGATAAAATTTCACATGGCAAAGATAAAGGAAAAACACAATGTGAGAGATAGTGAAGTAGAGGGAAGACATAGAGATGAACGTATGAACACAGAGACAATTACTGTTCTTGAAAAGACACTTTTGCATATGGAACAGATGCTATGATCTATGATCACGCATATAACATTTTTTGCAATGAAGAGTCCATAATATGTAGATTGATAAGAAAAATTACCATTTGTGAATAAATTATAACATAATATTTAAATTATAAGACATGAGAAGAAAAGCTTATAATTATTCTTACAGTGAAAGCAGAGCTAACAAAAAATTACCAGAATATCAGGGTAACTTCAGCATAATTTCAGATGATTTCACACACAAGCTGTAATTTCAGAAATCAACAGAAAGATCTATTTTGAAATGTAATACAGAAAAGTTACACATTCCAGGGCTATTTAAAAAAATTACTTGGGTTGTGACAAATGACTTGTGCTATATAAATTAAAAATAAAATTATGTAAAAGTTCTAAAGTTGAACAAAACAATGTTATAACAGGTTGCCCTCAAGACAGTAAAACAGAGGTAAATATTACCAGTAATTCTAAATTTTGTTATTAATTTGGATTCATATCCTATAGAGATCTGTAATATATACTTTAATTTGCCAAGCCTAATATAATGAAAAATCACAGACTTGGTGACTTAAACAACAGAAATTTATCTTTCCACAGTTTTGGAGACCAGAAGTCTAAGATCAAGATATCAACAGAGTTGAATTCTTCCCAAATCTCTCCCTAGCTTGTAGGTGGCCACCTTTTTGCTGTCTTCACATGCTCTCCCTCTGGGAGACAGAGAAGATAGCCATGCTAACACTAATCAGACCACACTTAAGAATAGATCTATTCATTTCAGGTAAAGAGGATTTTCAGAAGTGAAAAGGGACATTACATAATGAAAAGGGAGTTAACTCTCCAAAAAGGACACAACATACACTGTGTATGCATCACACAGGAAAAGTATCAGAAATCATGAGGAAAAAACTAACGGAACTTCAAGAAGGAATAAATCCACTATTGTAGTTCATGCTTCAACACTTCTCTCTCTAACTGATAGCTCAAGCAGACAAAAAGTAAGTAAGAATAGAGCTGACTTGGACAGCACCATCAATCAATGTGATCTAATTGGCATTTATAGAATAATTCACCCAACAAGAGCAGAATATGTATTATTCTCAAGACTGCTTGGATTACACACCAAGATATACCACATTCTGGGTTGTAAACCCAACTAACAAATATAAAAAAGAAGTCATGCAAGATACATTCTCAGATCACAATGGAATTAAACTAGAAATCAGTAACAGAGTGATAGCTAGAAACTCCTGAAATATTTTTAAATGACGTAAACTACTTCTACAAAATACATGAAAAAAAAAGTCAAGAATATTTTTAAATATTTTAAACTAAATGAAAATACAATATATAAAATAACACAGAATGCATTGAGAGTAGTGCAAGAAAAGAAATCTGCAGTATTCAATACAGATATTAAAAAAAGAAAATCTAAAATAAATCTAACCTTCCCCATTAGTAAACTAGAGTAAGAAGAGCAAATT